>NC_137010.1:8251149-8271149 GCF_032717465.1 Coenobita brevimanus
GGCCTGTGGATAGTTTCTTGTGTTTTTGTAGTTTTTTTTTTTTCCCCTGTTTGTGGATCCTTCTTACACCATTTATAATAGTATGAAGTTGGGTTAGGATTATTAGGATGACGCCGACGACGACAACGATGATGGGCTGTAACACAATGAAATCAATAATCCCTTTGCGTAGGGACGTACCGGTAACAGTGTTATATTATTCATACACAAGTACCATGTTGACCAGTATTTACACACATTGATACCCGTATACTTGTATGCTTATCCTAAAAGTCTGGTACACATAAAATATAGCCATCGCGTAATAAAATACATGCTCATACATATCAGTATAAACGTAAGCCCAGGTACTTAACATACATCCATGATTTCACTGTTCAACATAATGCACACTTGCTTCAGCTTTACATACAGAAATCTATGTAGTACACTCACTGATAAACACACACACCTCCACCAATACACGTACACGCAAACGGAAGTCGGTTTGTTTTCACCTGACAAAGATCCCTAACCTCTTTCAGCTTAGTTGTTGGCCGGATGTATTCAGATTGGAGGGTGAGTGTGACTGGTGACCAAGGAGACTCATGACTAGTGCTCATTGAATTTGATGTAACCACGACATGATATTCACCTTGTGAGAGTATCCCGGTCCCGTCAGAAGAAAAACGGGCCATAGTCTATAGACATAAAGTGGGCTACATACATAATGCCGCTAGTGTACGTGTATATATAAAAATATGTCTTGATATGCATACATACCCCAACAACACACACACACACACACACACACACACACACACACACACACACACACACACACACACACACACACACACACACACACACACACTTGTGTTGCAGGTGTCCTGCCATAGAGCCTTTGTTTCCACAGCTGAGAGTGACCTAACATACATATTGTATTGGCTGTATACATTCTTTGTGTGTGTGTGTGTGTGTGTGTGTGTGTGTGTGTGTGTCGTGAAATGGTAACATGGAGATTACACAGGAGAGAAAACTATACTAGCCGTCTTCTAGAGCCTGAACAGCAGTTGATCGATAAGGCCGGGTGGACATCTTTTTGTATTATCAGTGGAGGAATGCCCCCTCCCCCCATGCTTGGTGCACGGGTGTAGACGAGGGAGTCTGAAGGAATACAGAATGATCAAGTACATGTGGACGCATGTTGTAGTGGAGAAGCGGTATTTGTGTGGGAAACATTCTGTACTTTTTTTAGGTCATCTTTTAAAAACGTATTACTTTATTCACTTGCCCTTCCCAATTAGGATCCGTCTTTAGTTTGATGGAGTGAAAGAAGCCTGTTAAACATGCACGCACACATGCATGCATTTACACTACACACACACACACACACACACACACACACACACACACACACACACACACACACACACACACACACACACACACACACACACACACACACAGAGTATAAGGCAATTTAGGGTGGAGATGACACCCGCCAGCATTTTTCTGTGATATATTTCACCAAATTTTCGGACACCTTAGGTGGCCCTCATCAGCATACAAACATTGGATCCTGCCAAAGAGCATACAGTACACCTGTTACATTAGGTTATCGATCAAAAGTTTACCCTTTTTTTTTTAGATCCCTAATTTAATATAGTGGGTGTATGCCCTTTGGTAGGATCCAGTGTCTGTACCCAGATGATGGCCACGTGAGGTGTCCGAAAATTTGGTGAAATAAATCAAAGGAAAAAAAAAAAAAATGCTGGCGGCTGTCATCTCCACCCTCATTTGCCCTATTGCAGTATGGAGTTTACGGTGCCATAGGTCCACTGCTGATGTGCTGATTATATATATATACATATATATATATATATATATATATATATATATATATATATATATATATATATATATATATATATATATATATATGCTGTACAAGGACACGTGGGGTATACATAACATACATACATACATACGTACATTCATACATACAGAAACGAACACCTGTTTCCACGTATTTATTGAAAACAAACAACTGAAATTTGCTGACGAATTTCCCAGGTGCATACAAGTTCCAATACACACACACACACACACACACACACACACACACACACACACACACACACACACACACACACACATTACCTGCAGCCAGTGTAGTGAGTGGGTGTGTGGATTTGACGTAAAGCCATTGATTACAAATACTAATGAATCCTCAAATGCAGCTGTTGGTCTCTCTCTCTCTCTCTCTCTCTCTCTCTCTCTCTCTCTCTCTCTCTCTCTCATATCCAGGACAGGACATTTTAGATTCATGTACAGGCCTGCCACGCCACCGCAAACACACATACCGATACTGTACAGATGTGCACAAATATGAACGGATACGTGTGCTGTACATAGTTGAAGGACGTGTGTGTGTGTGTGTGTGTGTGTGTGTATATATATATATATATATATATATATATATATATATATATATATATATATATATAACGTTTTCGTTTATTTAATTATTTCATGAAATGGGCAGACACAGGGATGAACAAACGACGCATATTTGGTGTTTCCTCGCGCAGAATGGAAGCACTGGCCCCTTTTTTTTTTTTTTTTTTTTTTTACAAGGTTGATGAAGAAAATAAAGGTTCTAAAAGATAATTATTAATCCAGTATTTTCTTCAGGTAGTAATGTGTTTCCTTTCCCTCTACGTAAAATATTGTATATAAATAATTTTGATTCATTCGTTAATATCGAAGTATTGGAGAGCTGTGGGCAAAATTATAGTACACCAGGTACTCATGATCATTAAATATTGGCGCTGTCCCCTTTTAGTCCGATAGTGTTATGTATTTTTATTCTTGCGGCCTCCAGACGGCATCATTCAGTTTAGTCGAGATCTCTTGTGGCAGTTGGGTTGGTGAAGGCATATCTAACCCTCCCGTAAAAAAAAAAAGAAAAAAAAAATCGAAGTAGCAAGAATACAGTTGCTAATACGTTATGGGATGGAAGGAATCATCTGTACACTGACGCACCGAATTGAAAAGTTGGTCAACCATTGAACCACATCTAGTTGTTGTTATTATGTTTAAATATAACCATCTCATGGCCGGCTCAGCTTTAGCATTGCATTCCAACCAATCCCAGGTATTCTGTGTGGTTAAGGGTAAGTCATAGGAGTCTGAGATTTTTAACCCCTTCAATCCGGTGACGTACTGTATTGAATTTTAATTGTTACCTCCAAGGGATTTTATTTGACTTCTGGGGTATATCTTGTGAAGCGGTAAATGAAGGCATGATCTAACCGCTCCAGTTCCAAGAGTTTTTCCAGCGCAAAATAAAACAGTTTGGAGTTAGCAAGAATGATTTGAAAAGAAACACTGGACTAAAGAAGTGAATATAAACACAGCAGTTGCCTCCTTATTACTGGACTCAATGCGTCATATCACCAGGCCAATTATTTGATATCATCCAAAACATCTGTGACGGGTGTATGCAGTCTCTACCTTTGGGCATATTGTTGTCTTAATTCCAGGCTCCTGTGACTCACTCAACTGAACATAGTCGTCTGGCATGTACTGGAATAAAATACTCAAGTTGTCCTGATCAGCTAACTCATATTGTGTACAAAACTGATGCGTGGACGAGGGAAATACAGCACATGTTAATTAGAAACAAGTATCGATTTTGGTAATATTTTCTACAAACTGTGTTCAAGAATCGTTACATTGATATGTAAGTTACATTTACAGTTATTTCCAGCATCCATTTGTTCCTTGTGGGATCTAACACAGCAGCGCCAATGTCCTCCATGTTAATTTTTTGTGTTCATTAATTCATTCTGTTGTTATTATTATTATTATTATTATTATTATTATTATTATTATTATTGTTGTTGTTATTGTTATTATTTATGAAAACGGCTATCGAAGTGGGGAAGGTGGAAGATTTTTTTAGGTGCTGGGCGTTCGGGTCTTGATTCACAAACATGTTGATGATGGATTCTCTGTCTTAACATATATTTGGTTATATTATAGGATTAGAGCCACGGCAAGATTCAAAACTCTCCTTTCCTTGTCCTTCTTAAAAAGAAAAAGAGAAAAAAACAGCTTGGTTAATAATAGAAACTGATCGTAGGGTTTGTCCGTGAATTTTGCCCCAGATTATTTACATGTTTTCTGTTCCAGCTGACGCCAGACGATTTTAATATACCTGAAAATGAGTCGTAGGAGTCGCGAAATGTAAAACACACACACACACACACACACACACACACACACACACACACACACACACACACACACACACACACACACACACACACACACAAATTGCGACTCAAGGCTTGCAGAATTCGTACTGTTTACCTTCCTTTCAGCCTCGGCGAGTGACCGTCCCAAACCGCGTACTGTCTCTCTGTTTACACGGAACTAATGGCCGCGTCCCCAGCCCCGTGCGGAACTTCTACGTGATAGGTCGAGGGTTGGAGGAGAGTGAGAGACTGAGAGAGAGGTAAAAATGTGTATGTAAAGGTAAAATGTGTGGGTATATAGGTGGGGGTGGAGTGGGGAAGGAAATCAGTGTGTGTGGGATGTGTGTGCGGTGGTGTGGCGGGGTGAGTAAGGAGAGTAAACAGTGTATTCGAAGATAAAATGTGCGAGTACGAGCATTTAGGTAGTGGTGGTTTGGTGAGGGAGGTCAGTGTAGTGGTACTTGTGGTGGGGTGTGTGTTGGGTGAGGTGAATTGAGAAAGAAAGTGTGGTGAGGGAGATAAGTGTGTGGTGGTGGTGAGTCGAGGGAGAGCTGTGTTGTAGTGTGGTGAGGGAGAATAATGTGGTGGTGGTGGTTGGGTGTGGCGTTTGGTGAGTGAGGCTAGTTTTTTTTTGGTAGTGGCAGAGAAAGTGAGCGCCGTGTCAGGTAGTAAGAGGAACAAAAAAAATCAAAAAGTGCTTGATACATGACTACTGGACTGTATCAAAGTACATTTTATTCGTTATTGAATTTCAGTAAACCTCTTCTCTGCGTTGACGTCCGTGCTATACTTTTGCTGCTTCCAGATAAAATAATACAGCTGATGGAAGACCTCTCGTAGCATAAGGGTTAGAATACACCTCCACTAACACATCATATTACTGTGAAAGATCCCTCTTAAGATGAGGAGCTATATCCGGCTGATAATAGCACGAATGATAATAATAATAATAATAGTGATAATAGTAGTAGTAGTAGAAGTAATAATAATAATGACAACAACAATAATGGCAGTGAATGAGTTAAAGTATCCCCAAATACACACACACGACCTTGGAGTGTGCGTCACGGTCATTTCACACTCTTGTCAAACAGATTTTCTGGGGCCCCTATCTCCCCCCCTGTTTCTCTCTCTCTCTCTCTCTCTCTCTCTCTCTCTCTCTCTCTCTCTCTCTCGTATATAAACCACATCTACGGTCCTTATGTTATAGAAGGTAAGTCTTTAGGTGAGATAAATGACGTCACTTCCGTACAGTGTATATGTCACACGCATTTCATTCCTAACGACCTGTCTTAACACCAGCAGATTATCTTAAGCATTGACTCTCCGTGTAATTTCTTCCTTTCTCACTACTGCCGTTGAAGAAAAAAACAGAGAGTTTGCCGTAAACTTTCATTGTGGGAGGCGTGTGATTTTTTGTTAACTTTCTCTGTGGGAGGTGTGTTATTTTTATTTTATTTTATTTATTTTTCTTAGGCATCTGTCCTGAATCGTCCATAACCGTGAGCATAGAGTTTTCGTCACAGGGAACCAAGCTACCTGAACACATGTACACCTGCCCCAGCTCGTGTTTCATATTGCTATAGTATCCCGTATAATTCGGCTTATTGACAGTGATCTCTCCAAGTGCATTCGCCAACTGTCATTCCCCAGTGAGTGTACATGTGATGTGTGGTATACTCATTGTACTCTAACGTGGTCTAAAATGGCCATTTTCCCTTCTTGAATATTCCGTTGTAAGAACAGGTTATCACTAGATTATGGGACTGGTCATGAAGAAGTGCTGTGATAATAATGCAGAGCCATAGCAGTGTCATATCCTGCCATTGAAGTACGTAAAATGGACTGTTATAGGACGAAAATCTGGTCTGTTAAGGTAAAAAGAGTCAAGAAATGAGTACCATGGAATTAGGTCTAAGAGTCAAGTGAAACGATATTGTAAGGGTGTATTAAATGTCAGGTGGTCGTTGTATTCCCTTCACCTTAATTTGACCCAGATTTTCACCCTATTGCAACTTTACAGCTTACTTCGGGCAGCTATGTGGCAGGAGACAGTGCAGCTGCTACCACATCATATTCTAGTGTTAATCTTTTGTTTACAACTCAACATTCACGATGGAGAGAGTGCAATTTTAGGCCAAGTTACAGTAGAAGGAGTATAATTTTCCCCTGGCGATGCTGTAATCCCAGAAGAAAAAGGCGTGGATTGAGGAGGTTGCATATGGGGTTATTTGCTATGGGAGCCTTCGTAAATTGATAATGCAATGAACATTAATATTTTCTTGTATAGTGTGTGTGTGTGTGTGTGTGTGTGTGTGTGTGTGTGTGTGTGTGTGTGTGTGTGTGTGTGTGTGTATAACTCCGTCAGTGCTGTGACATCTTTAATAATCCGTAATTGCTTCCTCCAGACGATTCTTTCAGGATACGAGATCTATATTCCTGGACACGTCAGTGAAAGTTACATATAATTGTCTAGTTCCGAAAGTCTCCTAAACTGAGTGCAGTCGTTTGAATGATACAAGAATTAAATGAATACGGTATATATTTAAAAAACTGTAGTCAAGGGGTTAATGTTGACGTAGTTTGCATGAGTCATAAAAATAATAATATGGTGCGATAGACGAACAATTAACTGGAGATTATGTGTTGTTATTACTAATCCACCGAGAATACTGCCTTTTACCATAGACAAGATGATACCGAGGTGCGATGGCCGAAATAAACCACTGAGGAAGCGGTGTTACGAAATCTTCCAGTCCAACAAGAATAGGGCCTTTTACCGCCATTATTCTTGAAACTAGTACCATACGCCGTTTTATGGTGTAATATGGCGGTGCGTGTGAAGGGCGGGTGGTGTGGGTATTAATTGAAGCTGTCAAGACGCGGCTTAGGTTACTGTGTCGTGTAATATCACCAAGGACATAGACTGGCCACTGATCCTTAACCAATTTACGTTCTGTGGACGCATTGTTATTATTATTATTATTTTTTGGAGGGGGGCACCACAAGACAGTTATATTTCCCAGCTTAAGGAAATATTGTTAGCTACATCGATTAACCTTTGGACAAGTAAACATCTCTGCAAAATAATATGTTCTGCATGTAGGTTGAATAAAATAGCCAAGTGCAGTAAAAGAGTTAAAGTCTCTACTACGATAGCCTGTTGCTGTATCACGCAGGGGTTGTTAAAGGAATGATTGTTACCGTCCTCCCCGTGTACGATCAATTAGCCGCATTCTTGGTGGCGTGGCGGATTCCGTAACACCTCTTGTCTCTGCGATTAGTCTTCACACGTTGCATTACTATCCACTTTTGTGTTATCGATGCAGAATGTGTCAGTACTGAACAGATAAAAGATAGCAAACATACAAGAGGACAGAGTTTACTAGGCCTAAAAATTATCGCTGATGAAAGAGTATTGCGAAATCTGTGTCATTGTGTATTCTTTTTCCTAATGCCGTTAACAACCATCTGTAGAACTGGTTGGAGACAGATTTATTCCTCGTCCACGTAACCAGCCTTAAGACATGTGATTTAGCTGTAACTTGCTGGGAATGCTACAGAGAGAGAGAGAGAGAGAGAGAGAGAGAGAGAGAGAGAGAGATGATGATGATGTACGGTATGTAGCAACTAATCACTATGCTAATGCCGGCCAGGTTTTCATGAGTCACTTTCCCAGTTCCACGGTAATTAATACGTCCATCTGATTATTAATATTTACTGCTTTATGAACTACATATGCCATTTATTTATATATTTATTTATTTATTTATTTATTTTTCACATGTAAAGGGGTAATTTTCATATTTCATTTGACATCTAGCCTACCAAGCACAACTTTCTGCCATACTTGGTTCACTGCAGGACTGGAACTTCTTGGAGGGAAATTGATAACTAAAAATTAACCCTTGCCCATACTGGAGAAGAGTACGGTACGAAGAGTGATGTAGCGTAACCTGACCCAAGATCTAATGAGATACTGTACTCTCTCTGACCTTGGCGTGACCTGTGGTAACCTTACTTGATATAAGTCAACAAGTGAGTAACAGTTTCAGGGGTAACGCTTTCTCACTAGTAATTCTCACAGGAAAAACCTATTTCCCTAATAGTGTGTGGCGTAAATGTTGTAGAAGAAATTAATAAAAGTACCGAATCCAGACCAACAGTCAGTCACCAAGAGTCCAAAATCTCTTAAGCCGAAGATCCCCAAATATCGAATTGTTTACTGTGGCAGCAGCCAACCTTCTGGTGCCGCGTTGTCTCTCGCGGCAGCGCGCCCTTCACGCTGCCCGTCCCTGACCCCCACAACCACCTGCCAGGTAGGCTGCGCCCCGTATTCTCGTCACGTTATCAGCTTTTATACCTACCACTTCTTTCTTATGGATGTAGTCTGCATATTACACATTATTGTTATATTGTGCTGTTTATTTTTATATTGACGTGAACTACTTAAATTACCTACAAGAAAATGCTACCTTCCCATTTGCAGAAATAAGTTAGTAATGAGGTGTTGTGAAGCCTGCTAAGCATAGAATAATACGACCCTACAGGTGTGCTCCACGTACATCCTTGGTGGAGTTGAAAACGACCAAAGCAGATTTAATTCCCTGGTGACGTAATCAAGGAGCATGTGCAACCATTGAGAAACTTTGTTACAAAAGCCTTCCTTCATTGCCATAAACCGCCTGGGAATATTTGTTGCATATGGGTTACTTAGGTAAGGGCTGGGAAAGTTAGGCTGCTTAGCTTGTGCAATAAATATCAAATTTCCCGTACAGAAGATTTCCAATAGCTTTTATGAGACAGCTGCAGCGAATATTGTAAGTGTTTTGAATTTTTTATATGCATGGCGACTACAAAGCTGTCACCTGTCCTAGCAGACTCTTAACCTGAATAATAATAATGATGATGATAATAATAATAATAATAATAATAATATTATTATTATTATTATTATTATTATTAATATTATCATTATTATTATTATTATTGTTATTATTATTATTATTATTACTGTTATTCTGTAAAGGTTTTCTTGCGGATGACGGAATGGAGTCGTGAAATATATGGGAAAATTACTCTTGATATATAAGGAAAAAAATTACAAAGTCAGCATCGCATGTAGCATCACGGCATCAGGTTTATTCCCTTTCACAAGTATCGTTTCCCAGATAGTATGATCGTATGTGGTATGATAGCCTGAAATACGTCGTTAGAATCAGGCCATATAGGAAAACATATAATGACGAACTTATAAGGAATGATTGATATGTAGCCTTATGTTAATGTCTGTGTCACCTTGAGTCATAAGTTGATCCGTTATATTTCTGCATCAGAGTATTATAATCGGCATCTTTATATCTGACGGAACTGGGCCACTCACGTAACTTGAATGTTATGTCAGGGTACCCTGGCGTTCGATGAGTCTTAACTGTATATTAGGAGTGAGTCTGTGTTTGTGGTCAAGCAGCCCTCCAGTCTGACAACATTTTCCGGCGGCTGAGCTGATAGTCGGTAGGGATCTTCAGATTAAAACAAACCGCTACAGTAGTGTCCATTACAAAGAAAAATTCATTAACCCAGTACCTCATAATCAGGAACAAAATATAAACCAAGCCAGTGGTTTGAGTCCATCTGTCCGATAACCTGTTTGTATATTTTATTCTGTCATCAGACGATTTTATTCAGCTGGCAAGTCTCGTGATAGTGATCTGATGAAGCCTTTATCTTATTCTTCCCGTGCGAAAAGTCTCTCAGTATGACGTAATCGTCTGGAGATAACCAGGGTGAATGAAGATATGCGTCTTAGGGCTGAAAGGGCTACCCTCTAGAATCCGATGACGTATTCATTATACCGGTATAATTCTTGCTGTTTGCTGACGGTTTTATTCAGCGCGAGGGAGACTTCTCCAACTGGACGGGTAAGATAAGGCTTTCGTTAGCCCTGTCACTAGCAGAGATCTTATCTAGGTTGAGTAAAGCTGTGGGGCAGTGATGGTAGTAGTAGTACAGTAATAGTAGTAGACTTGTAGTTATAGTAGTGGTAGTAGCTGTAGTAGTAGCAGTCGTGGTAGTAGTTGTTGTTGCTGTTGTTGGCTCATCTGAAATGTGAACTCATTGAAATGCAGGCTGAAGCTGTCTCTCTACAGCAGTTCATCATCATCATCCTTTTGAGGCACAAGGAGGGACTGAGGGTCGGTGGTACGAATAGAATATATATAGGTCGTCGGGTTGAATGTGTTAAGTGGAGACGGGCGAGTGCAGTGACCTGTAATTGCCATGAAGTCACACCACCAAGCTGACTGATGTGGTTTGGCTCACTATATTTAGAGGAGAATTTAGCCTTTCTTGTACAGTGGCCTTTTTAAGTTTGACCCCTTGAAGTAGAGGACACACTTTAAACTCATCAATTCCACGATTTCCCCCCCCCCCTCTGCGTCAGGCGATTTTATTCAGTTTAGGTTTGGAACTGGAGAGGGTAGATATAGCTTCCATTAACCTCGTCACAACAAGGCATCGCTCTTAATTCAGCTGTGTCAGATCGTCTGGTGGTTGGCTTTATTATAAAAAAAAAAGAAAAAAAAAAAAAGAAAGGGTTAGTATCGTTTAAGGAAGTAAGCCTAAATTTTAATACTTTTGCCATTAACCCTGCCTTGATTTTATTACATTTACCATTAACCCTGCCTTTATTTTAATACTTTTACCACTAACCCACACATCTATATAAAACTGTAGTCCAGTAAAGCCCAACGATCTTAATTCAGGTTTGTTGTCAGAGGATCTGGATTGTTAACCTTTCGTTTCGAAGAGGTCCTTTTAACCCCTTCATTCCGGTGACGTATTGCTCAGCGTATTATTGTTGTCTTCGGAAGGATTTTATTTAACTGAAGAGTCAAGGAATTAGAGAGACCAGTTTAGTATGGGACTTTATCTTATTTTAGTTTATTAATTTATTTGTTTTTTTGCTGAATAAAATAACCTGCAGCCAACTCAAATAAACTGCAAAATTACGTCACCACACTGAAGGGGTTACAGTTTGACTCATTCACCTGTTGGACGTCATTTTAGTCATTCTTGTTATTCCTTTTATCCAGAGAGAGAGAGAGAGAGAGAGAGAGAGAGAGATTTGAACATGAGGCGTTAGCTTCAACCCTTACTAGCCTCATCTTGAGAGGGTTCACTTAAAACTGAGTTAAATCGTCAGGTGGCAGGGAGATTAAAGTACAGAAGGCGTCATCGTCGTAAAGGGGTTGATAACGGCGTCCGGCGGTAGCGAGAATCAAGGAAGTCGACCTGTCATTACGATAACTTTTTTATTATTATTGTTGCCGCCAGACGATTTTTTTTTTAATCACCAGAGAAACACCTGTATTGATAACGAAACTTCTTGATCTCATATTTTCCATGGTTTTTTATAATTATTTTTTTTCCAGATAAGTATTACACGGCCTTTTAAATTCATGCTTTGACCTTTAAATTTAGATCAGTTTTCAAGTTCCGCTAATCAGATTTCAGACACTATCAGACGCAGCTGCCTGTAAAAAATGAAAATGTTGACTTGTTTATGTTGGTGAGAGTTCATCTGTGGCGCCTGATGGTCTAGTGGTTACAACGCCCCAGACGGAGAGAGAGAGAGACAGAGACAGACAGACAGAGGCGCCATCAAAGGAAGTAGGCTGGTCATGTTGCCTTGGGCGTAGCGGATTATCTTTTTTTACCCGGTAAGATGAGTGAGGGGTATTGAGGTATCCGCTGTTCACTGACCTTACCAGAGAACAGAGTGCCTTCTTGGTGTGTGTGTGTGTGTGTGTGTGAGAGAGAGAGAGAGAGAGAGAAAGAGAGAGAGAGAGCACATAGGGGAATGACACTTAACTCCGCCCTGCTCTGGCGGTTTTCGCGCTTTTTTTTCTTCTTTTACCATACTGCAACATTTGTCTCATGTTTAACGACTGGGATTCTGTGTGTGTGTGTGTGTGTGTGTGTGTGTGTGTGTGTGTGTGTGTGTGTGTGTGTGTGTATGTGTGTGTGTGGTTAGTGTAGATGTGTGTAAATGTTCTTAGGTTAGCGTGTTTTGTGTGTTTAGTGTATATATGAGCCGTATTTTAGATGGTTCAGGTGTCTTCGCAGTACCTCCTATTCAGCGATTTATTATGGATATTACACCATAACATTCTCTTGCGCTATTTGTCGTTTTATCATGGACATTGCTTGCGTCAGTAACTTACAAGAGGATGTTTTGGTGGAGTTTGCAGAGTAATTCGCAGTGGGAGAGGTGTTGTGTGAAAAATAATTCGCCCAGAAAAAGCCGCTACGAAATTTCCAAAAATACTTCAAATACGGCCTTTGAGTGTCCATACATATAATGGTGAGCACCGGTGTTTTGGTGTTGCTGACTTTATCTGACGCGTTCTGGCTCATCCGTCTTCAACTTTGAAAATACTTGAGTTTTCCTTTTTCCTTTCTTTTTTTCCACCTCAGCCCGCCTTCGTGCGAGTGGCCACTAATTAAAAAAAATATATATCCCTCCATTTGCGTTTACCGTTAGCTACATCAGTCTCGAAGGCTTACCATGCATTGATGATCATGATGATGATGATGATGTTAACGCCTTAGTTGATGTTGGGTGTACGAGTATTAACCGTGTCAGCTCGAGAAGTTTTTAAAAAAATTATTTCGTGTATATATGTGTGTGTGTGTGTGTATAATATATATATATATATATATATATATATATATATATATATATATATATATATATATATATGTATGTATGTATGTGTGTGTGTGTTTATAATTCGTGCATTCTCCAAATGTTGAATTGAGGTTCTACTCTTCAATCTGGAGGGGTTAGATACAACCCGTATTAACCTTTTCACTACCATGTACTCCTGTTAAACTGAACCTTTACCTAATCGTCTGGTACCATCAAGAATACAATAAGACATCATCGTGTTGAAGATGTCCATTGGCGAGTGTGCTGGATGAGGAGAGGCTGGTGTAGCTGTTTTTTTCTGTACACTGTGATGATAGTTCTTCTGCGTTTGTGTTTTCCATATTTTTTTTTTCTCCTGTTTACCTACACTATAACAGTGGACGTGAGATCAACGTGATGATGTAAATCTGCATTTGTGGCGGTCAAAGGAGGAGGCACATGATTACGGAATATGACCTGGGATGAAGTAAAGGACTGCATCATGTGAATCCATCTTTCTCCAACTATGTATAACCTACATCTCTGTGTTGTAAGATGCCTAGTTCCAGATGTGATCCATGGTAGGTAAAAAACAAAAAACAAAATGTAAGGTTCTCTCTTCCCTCCCTCTCCTCCCTCCTCCCACCCGGCCCAATATAGTCCTCCACTCCATCTTTACACACCTTCTGACCCTCATAATCTCAGCTTTGGACTCTTTCAACCGTGTCTTTCTTAGCGAGTTATTTTGTCTGTTACGCCTTAGCATTTGCTTGTATGGATTTAACTGCCAGCGTGCATTGCATAAATATCGCCGTGCAGTGCAACAAATGATTAACATGGCCTAAGCAGAAAGCAGTTACGGAAGAAGTGCAGGGATCTTGCTAAGCAATCGAGAATACCGGGCGGGTCTTCCCCTCCTCACTCTCCCATCATTAGAGTTCTTATATCATAACTTGACCCAGATTTTCGTCCTTTTATGACCTTCTTCACGTAGCTCAGTGACTGCCTTACACCCTTTCCATAGCACGTCGTGGCTAGCATTTTGTTCTGGTGTTTATCTGGCGTTGCAGCTGAACATTACAGATGGAGAGATGGTAATTATAGGCCAAGTTAAAGTGAAGAGAGTATACCCCCTCCTGTCACTCCACGCCTCCCTTCCTCAATCCCTTCAAGCTTTTCTTTCTGGCTGTCAGTTTTACGAGTAAAATGAAATAAATACATTTTTGTTTGTCCCTTCAGTACGTATTTAACAAACTTAACGCTCCCATGATCGTTTCTCCTTTCGTATTTTCCTTCTAGTACCAAACGATTTTATTGAGCTGATAGTGAGTCACAGGAACCCGAGTGTATCATCAGGCCTCTTATGGCTGGGATGACTCTAGTACTCAGTTCCACCTGCCGGCAGACGGTTAACCGTGAATGAGTCTTAGGAGCCTGAGTAGCAAACGCCAGATGATTTTCTTCAGCCGAGAATGAGTCATAGGAACCTGAATGTTAAAGCGCATCAGAGGAGGCCTGTTGTGCCGTCGATGGCATCACTATGGCCGTTGTTGCTGTTCGTGTTTTTTCCCCAAGACAAGTTTTTTGGAATGGAGAGAGTGTTTCATATGTTGTATGAATTTCTTACTTGCGACACAGTATTTTGAAAAAAAAAAAAAAAAAAAAAAAATACAGACATGTACATACTGTACATGAGTAGTTACTGGGGAGCAGTTTCAGTGACTTGCCGGGTATACTGCTGATTCAGTTCGTAAAAACGGGGAAAGACAAAGATTTTTTTTTTCCCCCCGACATAACTATCAACATCAAAAGTTGACACACTGCCTTGCCGGCTTTGGGGATATAAGGTGTTACATGAAAACAAAAAATGCTTATGGAATAGATAGCGGCAGTAAGTACCGGTATGCAGCAGAAAAACGCAAGCAAAGATACTCTCTGCTGATCGGAGAGACATGAAAATTGTTCGTAAACATACTGTAGTGCTGGCAAGGGATTGGCGGCCAACTTATTTTCACGTGTTAGTACTTGAACTGACGTGGATGGACATAAAATTAAATTAATCTGACAGGAATGATAATCAGGCGGCAGAAATGCATGCGAATAACCCGTAATAAGCTAAATGAAGTCCCTGCGAAGAAAAACAAAAAGTCCATTGTGAAATTTGAGGCTGGAGTGATTAGTAGGCAATTATTAAGTCCCCCTGAGAAATAATGAGTCATTGCCAGTGCCGCGCTGAGAGCATACCGACGCCCTTGTGCTGCGCGGAGTTGTGCTTTTTGTTGTTTTAGTGTTACATTGGTTGATTGGAGCCGTCTCTAAATAATAATAATAATAATTATTATTATTGTTATTATTATTATTATAACATCATCATCATCATCATCATCATCATCATTATTGTTGTCGTTACTTTCCTTATTTTCTACTGCCGGTATTAATTGGTGTAGAATACAGAGTATAAGCAACTTGAATGAACAAGCCGTTAAGTAATTCTTATTCATTTTGGGGGTGCAGGACTAATTAAGAGGTTGTAACCCATTTCCTAATGAACATTAACATATTCTCTGAATAAAATTATTCGATGGGAACGACTGACTGAGGAGAATAATTTTTGACGGCTTAACAGTTCAGGTTTGTGAGGTGTAAAACCCCTTTATTGCGATGACTGTGTTAGTAGCAAGAATAATACCGTACGTAGTAGATCTCACTACTGAGGTGGTTGTTGGAATCTGTATCTGGTTCACAACGAGGTGTCTCGTAAACTGAATAACAACTTGTGATGGTATGAATAATAAAGGCGTCATCGTACTGAAGGAGTTAATATAACAAAACATCATTAAGCGCCTGACACGGTTTAACAACGTTGTAGAGGAACTCATGGCCGCAGCTGCACAATGCCAACAAACGTTAACCCCATCACCACGAGGATATCATCTGTTGTATTTTTGCTACTACTAAGGGAGTTTTTTCAAGTTTTGGAATACTTCATGGACTGATGAAAATACTTCTTGGTGTCATGAAAATTGTTATTGTTTTGCTCTGAGAGTTGTACCGAGAGTTGGATAAAAGTGCCTTCACAGGTGTGTTATCGTGCACATGTGTGACTGAGGTGGGGTGGGGTAGGGGTGTGGGGGATGGGTGGGGGTATGGGGGATGGGATGAAGGGGTAATGAACGTGACGGGAGGGGGTTGTAACAGTGCAGTAACATTCCACACTCAGTGAGACCGAGGCCAACTTTAGTCTTAACTGATTGCTGTTGGTAGGGTGCTGCTGGTGGTGGTGATGATTGTTGTTGTTGTTATTGGTGGTGGTGATGGTGATGATTGTTATTGTTGGTGGTGGTGATGGTGGGTAGCTGCTGTAGTTGTGGGTAAGTAGTGATGGTTGTTGTTGTTGTTGTTGGTGGTGGTGGTGGTGGTGGTGGCGGTGGTAATAATAATAATAATAATAATTGTGGTTGATATGGTTGTGATGTTGGTGTTGATAATAATAGTTGTAGGCCATATAGGCAGAATGGTTGTGGTAGTAATGATAGTTGTAGTAGTAGTAGTGGTAGTAGTAGTAGCGATGGTTGTAGTCGTTAATGCGGTAGTTGGTGTACAGACATCGTTTCTTGGTGGGATTATGATGGTAGTGATGGTGGTTGTAGTGGCAATACTTATTGTGGTAATGTGGTGGTGGTTTGGTAATGGTAGGCTGGTTGTCATGTAGTAGTGGTTTTAGTTATGGTTCTGTTGGTTGTGGTGATGGTAGTTGTGGTGGTGGAAGCGGCGTCCGTGTTGAAATGGTGCTGTATGTTGCGTTGGTTGTAGTGGCATTGTTGTGGTTTTATTGATGGTAGTGGTAGCGGTGGTTGTGGTGGTGTGGTAGCGAAGTCATGGGCCGTGATGAAACTGCTTTAGATACATTGTTTACATAGCCAGCATGCCTCGAAAATTTAGTACCGTTAACTTATAGTGCGCTGATATAACTTTAAACTATTAATGTTATAAACTACAGTACAATGAAGTGGTTTTAGCCAGGCGTGGTTCCGAGGGTGTTTAGTCTGAGTAAAATCGTGTGATGGTAGGTTAATACAAAGGAATATAGTTGTAGCAGAGAAGTTACGTGAGGCTCTTACATCTTGACCGTCAGAGATCTTTCTTGAGGTAAATAAATCGTTTGGAGTTTGCAAAAATAAGATTAAAAGAACATAATATAGAAGGGATAAAATAAGATTCCGTGGCCAGCAGCGGGGCAGTGTATTTTCTCTGTATTTCTTATCATGGCGCATCATTTTTATCACGCACTGACCTCAGGAAACTTAGTGGAGTTAGGAGGAAGGCTGATCTGATGAAGACAACGGAAATCTTAACTGCTCCGTGTGTGTGTGTGTGTGAGAGAGAGAGAGAGAGAGAGAGATTGACCCACATTTTAAGGACGCCCTAAACCCCTTCATTACAATGACGCTTTGTTAGTTTATTGTTGGTATAGCCAGACACTTGTATTCAGTGTAAGGGAGACGTTCTGAATTGGAGTGGTTAGATACAGTGTTCATTTGTCTCTCTTTTGCGACCTTCAGACGGCTTTATTTAGCTTAGAAGAGTCCCCTGGTATTACAGGAGTTGTGAAGGCTGTGTATAACCCTTCTACTTCCTAGTCTATTCTAGCTGGTAAGAATAGAATAAGAATGTCGTCCTAGATCAGAAGAGTTTATAAACCCAGATTAACCTGTGCAACTTAAACATTTGACTGCAAGTTATCTGTTTTGCATTTATATCTGCTAACGTCCTACGATTGTACTATGAATAAGAGAACTGTAGGGCAGCAGAAAAATCCGGAATTTCACCGTTAGCCCGTAGGCCTAGAATAAAATCTTCAGTATTTAATTCCGTATTATTTTCGACGATTTTATTTAGATGCTTAAAATTCAGTGCAGCCATAGGAGTTGAAGTGAGTCATTTGATATTGACTGCAGGACATGAAAGTGTGATTAAGAATTTGGCTCTTAATTAGTGGAATTATGGTTATGTTAATTTAATGGCCGTGTAACATTATGCTTGTACGATATCACTGTAATTACATCGAGAGCTATAATCATATCAAGAAATTAACACTCAGACTCTTATAAGTCGCTCTCAGCTGCATAAACCTTTTGATATTAACTAGATTAAAATACCAGAGTTGTCCTGATCATGAGAGGGTTAAATAATTACCGTAATTCATACATTTATACATAGAGCCATTCATTACTCATGGCGGTAACTTGGTTGATAAAGAGCACTGCGTCGTAACCTTGGAGGGGCCACGGGTCTTCAACACCTGGACCTCATTACCCTAACTGCCTTATTAAATCATTACGTGCCGCAGGTGTTTGGTGTGGTGGGCGAGAGTAGGGGGTGGTAGTGGCTGGTGCATCTGCTGTTAAGTCAGGTTATATTTGGTTGGGTTGGGTTTGGGTTTGGGTTCGGTCAGGCTAGGTTAGGTTTGGTCGGGTGTGGTCCAGTATGGTGTGATGTGTTGTGGTTGTGTTGGGTTGTCAGGTTAGGTTAGGTGAAGTGACAGCTTGATCATGTCTGGTGTAGTCTGGTCAGGTCAAGTTAGGTGAAGTTTGACTTGGTATTGTCCGGTATAGTTTGATCTGGTGTGATTAGGTTAGGCTGAAGTTTGATCTGGTCCGGTTTGGCGAGATTTGGTTTGGTTTGATCTGGTCAGGTTGTTTCAGTTGGGCTCGATTTCAGTTGGGCTCGATTGTGTTAGGTGAGGCTAGGGTAGGTGTAAGTGGTAGGTTATATCAGATTTGGTTAGTTATTTGAAGTGGTTTGGTTGGGTCGGGTTTGGTCTAGCCTGTTTGCATATATTGGGTTTCACTAGTTTGAAGTGGGATTGGGGAGGTTTTTGATTGCGGTTGAGTAGGGTTGGATAGGGTAGGGTAGGATAGGCATGGGTTTTGGGTAGGGTAGGGTACGGTAGGCTTGGTTGGTTTTGAGTAGGGTGGGATTAGGGAGGTTTGCGGTAGAGTAGTGTAGGGTAGGGTAGGATTGGATTTGATTGACATGGGTTTTGGGTAGGGTAGGGTAGGGTGAGGTTAGTTGGTTCTGGATAGAGTAGGGTAAGTTATCTTGAGTTAGTCTTGAGTGGGATAGGGTAGGTTTGGTTGTGATCTGTTTAGAGTGCGTTAACAAGGTTACGGTGGCTAATGTTTAGATAGGTTAGGCTGTGTTAGATTATGTGAGGTTAAAGTAAGATAGTTAAGATAGGGTAACATTACACGTATCCTGGGTTAAGTCTTGTAGCAGAGTTGGATTTAAGATGAAAGGAGACACTAGAGTAAGTCTGGAAAAGTGAGACGGGATGTAATGAAAAGCTGCAGTTGTTGGGTTGAGATTAGGATTGATGCATCTAACGGTGAGTCAGACTAAGTTCAAGTACGGTATGTGATAGAAGGTGGGGTGATGATGATGATGACGATGGGTTAGGGTGGAATGAAGGAATGCAATTATAATAGGAGGATAAGGTTGATGAGTCCAGTACAGTATATGCAGGAAGGTGGGTTGGAGTCGGTGGTGGTGGTGGTGGTGATAACAGACTGGAAGGGAGTGAAGGAGAGAAGCTGTGAGAGATAAGAGTGAAGATTACTCAGGGGATAATGAGTCTGAATGGTTTAAAGGATCAGTTACGCGACATTAGGTTGACAAGTAAAAATATATCACATTCAGTCCAAGAACGTCTTATTTATTTTATTCTTATTACCTCCAGGCGTATTTATTAAGCTTAGGGGAAATGTGTGTTAGTGAAGGGGTTAGAAACTATATCCATTAAACTGTCCCACTGTGAAAGGTCTCCGTCATTAGTGAATATAACAGGTGGTAGCAAGAGTATAACGAAAAAGACGCCCAGTGGCAGAAGGGGATATGCGGGAGGGTGGGTTGGGATGCAGGGTATATTGTTGGTCTCTTAAGTCTACCCCTTCACCGCTATCACATCTTCTGTATTTTGTTCTTGCTATATCCACGCGACTTTACGTTGCTTAAGTGAGACTTTTCGAACTGGACGGGTTCGATATAGCCTTCATCAGCCCTTT
>NC_137010.1:8276149-8468649 GCF_032717465.1 Coenobita brevimanus
TAAACTCGTGTGGTGGTAGGAAGAATGAAATACGGAGGACATCATGTTAGAGGAAGGGTTAAGCTCGATTGGTGTGTGGGAAAATATCAGGAGAAACTGAACCATGAAATAATTTTAAGGGGATGTACCGTGTCACTTCCTACATTCCCGCCATCTTGTGACATCACGTGGCCTTGAGAGGTGCTTGGCCACCCCTCCACATTTTTTTTTTTTTTGGGGGGGGGAGGGGAGAAGGGGTGAGGGTCAAGGCAGAGGTTATAGTGTGTGTATGTGTGTGTGTGTGTGTGTGTGTTGGTGTGTGTTTCAGCGTTGTATTTATATTTTGCCATTGCCTGTATTTGCTTCATTATTTTGGTGTGTTTAGGGAGAGAAGTGGGTTACGGTAAAAACCGGGAGGATGTAGTGTTTTTGTTGTTTAATAGACTTATTTGTCATGGTATTTTGTTATTATGTGTACTTCATTGCAACACCTTAAGCCCGAGGACGTCTTTTTTTACTGTATTTAATGTTATCAGACGGCTTTACTAAGCTTAGGGCAGCCTCCTGTAGTGAAAGCTGTTAAAGTCTGTATTCATCTTCAGTAAATAACAAACACAAACAGTACTGGATTCATTAAGATTGTCTGGAGATGGGAAGAAAAAAAACCCTCCTGGGGATGAATGGGTTAAGATGAGCTGGACGAGTGCATGGAGGAGGAAGACGTGGCTTGGCACGGTGTAGTGGTGAATGGTGGTCGAGAGGCGTGGAGATCTTTGTCACGGCAACTCTCAATGAAAATATTGTGAATGTCATTTATATAACTATCGGCTTCACTTTTATTGTCATTGATTTAACTATCGGCTTCACTTTTATTATCTTCGTATTAATAATAGTAATAGATTTCTGCAGTTTTAGAGGTTCATCCGGTGTGGTGGAGGTTACTGCACCCACACGCATTCTTGCCTACCTTCCCAATCCATGTATGATAATTCTCCGCTTCATCTTGATTCACTAGCAGTTTGTCATTCAAGGTTATTTTATGGTTTGCACTTTATAACTTTCTAAGCCTCCTTTCAGCCTAACCTTGTCTTAGTTTAGTCACAGTTTCATTTTCTTTTTTTCTAAGCAGTTTTAAAACTTTGTCAACCTGGTATAGCTCCGGTTCTTTTTGTTCTCAGCCACCTCTAGACTAGACTTAGACTTCTTATCCAAGCGTAGCTGTAGTCACCCTCTGCCCCTGCATGTTTTCGAATTCTTAGTCATTTTCTTGTATTTATTCCCCGCTCTATCCTGTTTCACCTGCATTCATTCAGATATAATTCGCCACCTTATTCTGACACAACAGCGTTTATTCAGTCACGCTTTCCTTCGTTCATTCATTCATTCGTTGCGTATTGTATTATTCACTTATCCAGAGCAAGCGACATTTATTCAGAGTATCGTATATCTTCAGCCTTATTCTAACTGAGCAGCATTCATTCATTCATTGTCATATATTCTCCACCTTATTTTGACTGAGCCGCATTCATTCATCCATTCATTCATATATTCTTTACTTTATTCTAACTCACCTACCTTTATTCATTCCATCATATCTCCTCCACCTTCTACCGGCTCAACAACAGCCCACCAGTTCATTTGACAGGATCTAAGTTTTATCTTCTGCATTTTAGTTTAGAATCGTACTCTTCCATCTTCACACTTTCTTACATTATGCATTTTAGTGCTGGTTCCCTTAATTCATTCACCACAATGACCTCTTTATTATTATTATTATTATCATTATTATTATTATTATTTTATTATTATTATTATTATTATTGTTATTATTGCTGCCAGACGATTTTCTTCGGCTATAGGATTCTAATCACAATTACGTAAAGGATTAATGAAGTTTGTTTCTAATCCCTTCACGACCAGATGGAGCTGAATGATATCTTCTGGAGGGAGTGAAAATAAAATATGAGGTCATCGCACAGAAGATATTAATCTTTTTTTTTTTCTTTATTCTCATGCTGGGCTTGCATTTTTTATTTTCACATTTATTTTGCAAACTTATTATTAATTTTTTTTTTTCGAAGGCTGCATTCCTCATGTCATTCCTCAGGCCACACCCTTTGACACACACACACACACACACACACACACACACACACACACACACACACACACACACACACACACACACACACACACACACACACACACACACACACACACACTCCAAGGTTATATGAGTTCCAAGTCTTTGGTGCACACGAACTCTCACCCAAGGCGTACATAAAAATTCATTGTGGTTTAAAAGTGAAATTTAAGTTAATATTGCACCGGTGAACTTTGTATAAAGGAGTATGGAGGGGTGTGGTCTGTTTTATGGGGACTATGTTGATAGGTTTCCTACTCTTTTGCTTTCATTTTGCGTTGACTTGTTTCACTTATTGTTTTGCCGCTTTTTATTATAGTAGTGGGATGGAGGTTAAGATGGTGATGGTGATGCTTTTTGTCATGTGTTGTAAATTTCATTCATACGCGAAGGCGGCACTTGCCACGTGGGTTTTAATTATTTTTGCATTACATTTTGCCAAATAGGAAAGTTTAAGATATTTTGAAAGTCAGTTTGTCTCAGGTGTTGGATATTTCATTGTTACTCGAAAGACAACAAATGACAGGTGTTTGTGTACATTTTGGACTTGATATTTCAGTTCTATTCGGTGTCCCGTAAGTCCGGCATCATAGGAAATTGTATAGAATCTATTCATAATGACTCCCATATTCATGTGTCTGGAAAGAAATGTGCATTAATCCCTATGATGCCGGACTTATGGGACACCGTGTATTATTTCTGAATAACTGGTAACGATATTAATAATTAAGAAAATATGTAGGTAGATTGTCTTTATTTAAGGTGGAGCTGAGAATATGGTATCCAGAGCTTGAATAATGAGCGAAGGAATGTGCGGCGCGTTGAGTTTGCATGTCCCTCATCTTTTTTTTTTTTTTTTTTTTTTTTTTTTTTTGGGGGGGGAAGCAATCTTTCTTTGGCCTTTGGTTCCTTCTTCGTTGTATTACCAAAAAAAAAAAAAAAAAAAAAAAAAATTTCTGTGATTTTCGTGCTCATATTTTTCTCAAGTGACGAGGAGGGGCAGCCCATGGGACAGACAGATGAAGTTAATAAGCGTTTTGGTGATGGAGTGGATCTGTTGGAAAGTGTCACCGAGATCATTTGTCAGTGTAGAGAGAATAGGAAGTGAGAGATTGACTAAGAAGGAATATTGAATAATTAACACCATCCCATAATATGGCTCGTTGGCACTAAGAGTAGAGGGATAATAAAGACGGGAAGAAACACGGAAATATCTAGAAGAGAGGTAGGACAGAAGAGTAGAAGAGGACAGTAAGGAGAGATGTAAGACAAAAAGACTCCATTTAGTCGCCTCTTACGACAAGCAGGGATACTGGGAAAGTATCCCCCCCCCCCCACTTCTCAGGAGGTAGATTGGCTAGGAGAGTGTGTGTGTGAGGTCGAGGTAGATAGGGAGGAGAGAGAGACGAGTGGAGAGAGAGCTGCCTGATGGCAAATGGAATTCAATGTGGACAAATGTCTTGTAGTCAAGTTTCGTAAAAGTGAAAAAAGATCAGACTGGGATTATAAGCTAGGAAGTTCAACCCTACACATATCAGAAAAGAAGGACTTAAGAGTGATTATCAGACTGTCTCCGGCTGATCACGTCAGTGAGAAAGTACGGAACATGTATACACACTGCTTGCTAATATGGGAGTAGCATTCACATATATAAATGAAGACATGCACAGAAAGATAGCCATGTCATTCATTAGACCAAATCTGAAGTATGCATCTGTTGTCTGGAATCCACATCTCAAAAAGTACGTAGATAAGATTGAAAGGGTACAGAGGGCCGCTACAGCACCAGGCTTAAGGGATCCAAACAATGAAGAATGACTAGAAAAATTAAACCTACCAGCATTACAGGAGCGAAGGAAAAGAGGAGACGTGATTATGCTATATTAATGCATCGCAGGAAAAGAGAAAATAGACAAAGATGAGTATATAACCCATGGAGAAGCAACATCAAGAGGACACTGCAAAGAATTGTACAAAAAGAGAGGTGATAAAGACGTAAGAAAATCCAGTTTCCCAAGTAGAGCAGTTGATCAGTGGAATGCTCTACCGATTGAAGCAGTGTGTGCTAAAACTATTCATTAATTCAAAGATATGTATGATAAAAATGTGAAAACACGGGACAGTATGAGCCTGACTCATTCCTATAATGATAGTGTACAATTAGGTAAGAACACACACACACACACACACACACACACACACACACACACACACACACACACACACACACACCAGTATGAGAATAGCGTTCACATACATAAATGAAGACATGATAAGAAAGATAATAACATCATTCATCAGACCAGCCCTGGAGTATGGATCAGTAGTCAGGAGTCCTTATCTCAAAAAACACATAGACAAGATTGAGAAAGTTCAAAGGGCCGCTACAAGATGGGTACCAAGCTTAAGGGATCTAAGCTGCAAAGAAAGACTAAATAAACTGGATCTACCAACACTACAGGAGAGAAGGAAAAGAGGTGACATGATTATGCTATATAAATGCTTATCAGGGAAGGAGAAAATAGACATAAATGATTACTTAACCTATGGGGAAGTATCAGCAAGAGGACACTGCAAAAAACTGCATAAGGGGAGGTGATAAAGACTTAAGGAAATTTAGTTTTCCAAATAGAGCAATTGATCAATGGAATGCACTACCGAATGAAATAGTGTGTGCCAAAACAGTTCACAAATTTAAGGATATGCACGATAAATATGGTTTAAGACACGGGGCAGTACGAGCTTGACTCATTCCTGTAAAGATACAATTAGGTAAGAACACACACACACACACACACACACACGCCGGCTAAGTGGTAACGCTCTCGCTGGGCGTCTGCTAAGACGGGGGTTCGCACCTTGCTCGGGATGCGAAAAGTTTCACTAACGAAGCGGGTGGTTACTGTCCTCCTTGAGCAAGAGGATGGGCGTGTGCGTGTGTGAAGGTCAAGGCTTTTGCCCTTTGATCGGACGTTATAAGCTCTCAGCTCTCTTCCGGGGGAGTAAAAAGCTGATACTCACAGCCATCACGTGATCCAGACCGACCCGGTGAGTTACACACACCCTGACGTAATTGGATTAAGCAGGCAGCATGTCCAGCCATCTCTCTTAGCTACTATCCAGCCTGTCCTGCTTTTCTTGGTCAGTAGGAAATCAATAAAATGAGACAGTAGTTTTCCCTCGCCTGTTGGTGCAGCCAACCACAACAGTTGTATGGGACCTTGAGATATTAATGTCTGTGGAGTTCAGACAATTGTCTGGTCCCACGCTGAGGTGTAAGGATTGTATGGTTTCGGTGGCGTCAATGTACCGTCCACTTTACTGAGCAAGGAGAAAGGTGAAATTTGGAAAGAAATTAGTTCTGAAGAAAAACATTGGAATATTTTGTGTAGTATGGTACTTCACAAATATCATCTTCATTGATATAAGTCTTTCTCTCATCCATGATGGACTGTATATTATCTTTGACATTAGTTTTACTTTGTGTGGGTGGGTGTGGGTGTGGGTGTAATTCACCGGATCGGTCAGGATCACATGATGGTTGTGATCATCATCTTTTTACCCTCCCGGAAGAGAGCTGAGACCTCATATAGTCTGATCCAAGGGCAAAGCCTTGACCTTCACACATGCACACACCAGGCCTCGTGCTCAAGGAGGACAGTGACCACCCGCTTCGTCAGTGAAACTTTTCGCACCCCGAGCAAGGCGCGAACCTCCGTCTTAGCAGACCCTAGGCGAGAGCGTTACCACTGAGCCGGCGAGCGGTGTGTGTGTGGGGGGGGGTACATAGACATCCATTCCTTGAAGCTCAGCAGTCGTCCTATGTGCATACACTGTCACATGTCACCACTTCAGTACCAACATCCATTGTCCATAATGTAAACATACTAGGGCTGTCTCATTCCGGACTGGTGCATCAGTACTGTATTAACCCCTTCAAGACCATGGTGTACTGTGCTTTTCAACTTACATTTCTCCATCCAGATGATTTTATTCAGCTTATTAGACCTCAAACTGGAAGAGGTAGACATCACCTCAAATGAATCCCTTGACCATTAAAGGTCCTTCAGAATTTGATTAAAATTGCCTGGTGACTGTCTAAGTAAAATGAAAACTATATCATGGGATCGATTGGTTTAACAGAGGGTATTTTTATGACTTGTTGGCAGGCCATGTGGAAAATCAGTAAAGTAAGTTATAATGAAATTCAGTTCATCAGCCTGTTCCCTGCTGTATTTTGGGATCAAACTAGTGTCAAAACAGACAACAGATGATCCCTGTAGACACTCACCAACCAGCACACTGAGTGACAAGCTAAATGGTTACCTGTAACTCGGGAGGTCATGTACTGTACCACATTAGTACTAACTATATTACCAATAAATGCTTGCCTGGTGGTTTAATGAGTTAAGGCACTCCAACCAGATGTATAACTTAAAAAGGTTTAAATCTAGGGGATGGTTTGGGTTTACTGCTTGCATAATGCCATTCAGGAGTTATTCTTGGCTCAAATGCCTTGGCTAAGGAGCCTAACTCCATGCCCCTATGCTCCTGTTATCTCAGGTTATCCTTTCTCTGCATTTGTTACACTTAATAATTACATTTCAGCTAACAACAGATGATTTTACTTCATTGAGGGAAATCCCAGCAGTCCAATGGTTAAGATACTGTATCAGAATTTTGATATTTGCTTAAATAATATGGTACAGTACATCCAAATTTCAAGATATGTTGGAGGAGCCAGAAATAATAAAATAATGAAATTTTGTGAAGCCATGGAAAAGGATATTACTGTACTTGAGTAATTTATACCTTGTTTCTTTTCAGAATGAAGAGTATATGAGGTAGGAAGAAAGCCGGTGGTGGCTTGGGCCGCCTCCATGGATCAATTCACCCCAAAGTCTGACCTGATTGTAGAAGATGGCAGTGTTAGAACGTACTCCAGAAAGGGGTCACTGGGTCGGGGTCGTGTGCGTGGGCTGCCCCGCCTGCTGGCCATCAATGCACTCGTATGTGGGGTGGAGATTGTGTCCAGCGCCGCCTTTACGTATATCCCACCGCTTCTGCTCAAGGCTGGGTACACTGAGACTCTCATGACCATCATACTCGGCATTGGTGAGTTGCCTGTCCCTGAAGCCTTGATGAAATGGGGACTTGGATTCTCCTTTTCTCTCAGTGAAAGCCCTGTACTTTTATTTGCTTTGAGCAGCAAAAGTCCTTTTGCCTTTTCTGCTTCTCTTTCCATGCCATTATTTGGCCACTGATCAGTGTGTTCATAATTGTTTGCTTTGAATTCAAGAAATAGATTATCAAAGCCCATGAAGGGAAATGAAGGAGAGGCAATAGGACTGTTGTTGCCTGTAGTATAGGAGGGAACTTTTGTGTAATGATAAAAGTAATTAGGGTTGGGTTTCATTCTTAGATGGATGCTACTCCACAATTTTTCTAGCCTGAGGGACACTTGGGATAAGATTGTGGCAGCCAGGGATGACTTGGGTTCATGAGACACTCATTTTGGTAGGTTGGTGAGCATTCTTAGTGTAGGTAGTTCAGGTTTGAGCTTTACTCTGTAATCACCAAAATCAAGAGTGTTACAATGAAGGTAGTTTGTGTTTGTGTAATTATTTTATTAAGCTTAAGAGAGCTGCGCAGGAGAGAAGTAAGACTGCCTTTAAGCCTTCCAGTTTGGAAAGTTTATCCTCAGGTGAATAACGTCATCAGGAAATAGCAAGAATAAAATTGAAAATATGTCTCTGGATTGATGGTGTTAATGAGGGTGCTGTCATAAGAAAGAATACTCTAACATAAAACTTACATTCTCTGGCTGAAGAGGCTAAGTATGATAATGAGTAATGTATTTTATTCATACTACTGCCACACAATTCTGTATGACTTAGAGGAAACCTGTGCAAATGAAGGGTTTGGAAATGTTCCCCATTAACTCTTGCAGTAAAGTGATATATCCTTTATTTTATTTTTGCTTTCTCCAGATGATTATTTATCTTAACCACTTGAACACGACATTTTTGTAGTTTATTTCTCTTACTGTCAGATGATTTTATTTAAATCAGGAGAGATCTTTTGAACTGAATGGGTTACATACAGCCTTTATTAATCCTTTAAGTACAAGAGATCTTTCGTAAATAAAATACAGTCATCTGGGGGTGACAAGATGAAAAATACATTCAGTGGCTGAAGGGGTTAAGGGAGACATCTCGTATGGAAGGGTTAGAGTCAAAGAGTTGATTGATGTGTGTAGGTTAGGTTAAGCTCTTTTTGTATGCAGATGACTCAGGGTAAGCTTTAGAGGGTTAATGGTTGACTGGTGCTGGCACTGTAATGGTTAGAGAGTGTACAGGTGTGGACATAATTTCACCTATCCCACAGCATCTGTTTCACACTGAAAGTATGTCCATTACTTCCTCCCTGATGCTTTGTATCACTGGGCAGAGAAACATGCCAAGGCTCTATGAACTGGAATATTAGCCAGCAGAGGAAAGTGAGAAGCAGAAGAGGAGAAATATTAGGCAAACTTTTGGCCTCACCTATACAGGTGTGTCCAACCATTGCCCTATTTATCATTCTGGACATGAATGGTTCAGGCCACTTTATATTCAGTCGCTGACTGATTAAAGAGTAAATGATTAGCATTAAATGTATAGTGAAGGACAAAAGTCCAACCAGTATTTCACTTTCTCACTTCTCACTTCCCGTTGCTGGCTAATATTCCTAAACTGAGAGAGACTTGGCATTTTTCTCTGTCCATAGATGATTCTCTTTTATATGATGCATTAGAGAGGAAAACATACCTTGAGTAAGAACTAGATGCTGTGGAGTAATGGCAGACTTTTACCCGACATATACCCAACTACAGTATTTGCAGCTTAGTCCAATCATACCCAATCTAACCTAACCCAATGCCACCTTACACAGTCTAACCACCCCACCTAGCACAGCGCAACAGAAACCCAATTATTTGTAGCCAGGTGGAAGCAGCTGATGCTACTTGGCTCATGTCCATTCATCATCTGTGGCTGAGAGATAAGATGAATAAATAGGTTAACACCTGGGGAGGTAACAGTGGTAACCTGGATGATAAAATGGCCCAGTGTGTGCCTCACAGCATCTGCCCACACCACAAACCCAGCCCACTGTAACCAAACCCAGACCTAACTGTCCACATTAATCTAGCCAAAGCTACTCTAACTTAGCTCAGTGCAACCTACCAATCCCTTTGCGGTCCAAGCTGTTCTGTCATAGACTTCACCCTCCCTTAACATAAAAAGAAAGGGTGGTACATGGTGAGTTGTTGATTGATAGATATGAGTTTTATACTCAGCTAGGTTGGATACATAAACCTAACTTTTTGCAGCCCTAATCAACTCGGTTCACTCCCACACAGCTCAGTCTCACTTAACCTGATCTGACGTAGCATAACATATCCTACTCAAACCTAAGTGTGCGGATTGGTCTAACCCAGTGCAGCTGAGACTAACCTGATACCATTCCCCAACAGCCCCATTTGTGGCACTAGTGAGTGTGCCAGTGCTGGCCGAGTGGAGTGACCGGTGTACATCTCCGTTTGGGCGGCGTCGACCGTTCATCATGCTACTGGCATCACTGCTGCTGCTTTCCCTTGTGCTGGTGCCGTATGGGTCCACCATCACTGCCATCCTCTCAAATGATGGATCACCCAGGCTCAAGTTAGTCAAAGTTATCTCAAGTTGGTGTTGAGGATAGATATTGTGATGGTGGTGATGCTATGTGATATACGCTCAACCGTATCTCCCGCCATGTCTGTTCTGTACTATAAATATCCGATTCCCTTTAACTCTATACATAAAATTTTACTCCTGATGCTACCAAATAACCTTACTTATCCTGAGAGTATTCCTTGTTAAGGAAGAGATCTATTCTAAGGTGACTACAGTCATTTTGAAATAGCAAGAATGAAACAGAAAAAATAATCAGATCGAATAGAATGTCCTGGGCCCCCACATTTTTGATGAGGTACTGCAGGTTGGGTAATAGGAAGATGGATAGATTTCCTAACTTTCTTTACCATTTTAGCTTTTGGTTTGCTTGCATTTTGTCCATGTGGTCACACCACCTCATTGTATCTTTATCCTCACAGCTTACTTTCATCTCTTGCCTACTTACCAGTACCTTCATATACTGTATCAGAATACTATACAGAATCACTTACTCCATCCATAATTCTTGTATCAGTTTCTGCTCCCAGGTCTCTCATTTTACTTTCTCAAATCTTTAACAACTTAGTCATGATATTTCAGACTTGTCAGTATAAGAACACTGCCTTAGTGCCTTCTTCACCTCCCAGTTGACCATTCACCTCCTCAAGAAAATTGCTAGTGTTCCATTTCTTCGTTCTTCCCTGGAGTGTTTGTCTCTTATCTCACTGATCTATGCTATATTTACAATGTACAGTGTATTGCCAGATTCTCTCAGACAAAATCTACATTTAAATAAGATATGATTCTGTTGTATCAAAGCTGTATGATTTGAATGATCAGGTTAGGAAAATAAAATTTTGAAAATACAGTATCAGGAAAACCCTTGGATAGTTTATTCTTTGCCTGCTTGTTTCCCTTAACCCCTCATCTGTGTATATCATTCAGGAGATGTCATCCGGTAGACTGCGTCATACATTCCAGAAGAGCCACGTGAAATATTGTGAATTTTTCATTCATTTTTCACGCCAATTGCATGCTTGTGCTTGATGAGTTGTGTCTCGAATCGTCAGTGTGGAGTGTAAACTTTGTCTGACTAAAATGTTATCTTGTTTGGTTAGGTATAAGTGGGTCAAAACACATGATGAAAACACGATGTTTCCCGCACCACAGACAGGAAATGTTTAGGGCTGCCACAGCCTAGGGGTTAAGAGAAAAATATTGTTTGCCATTAGCCAGAATGAGATGCCCAAATACTGTAGACTGAAAGCAATAAAAGGGTTAAGAAAAAAAGGAAGAATGTGTTTTACACATGGAAATGTTATTTATTACGAAGATACACTAGTTTTGGCCTGTCCTTGACCCTCTACAGTTATAAACAGAGATGAAACATAAGTGTGAGGTGAGTAGGAGAGACAAGGAGGGGTAGGTAGTATGGGGTGAGGACTGGGATTGGAAGATAAGGTGGAAAATAGAACAAGAACTAATCAGAGAGTAAGATGTTGGATTGTCATGCATTGTTCTTTGTTATGTGAAATCTGATGAACACTCTACCTGTTAGGCTCCCCTTTTAAAGGGGGATGATGGCACCTGTGTGTCTGTGCACACTCCCATGCCTTGCCCATCTCATCAGATCAAGATTCACAAATATTCTTTGTCTCTCACATGTTCAGCTCAAGAACACTCCCTCTTAGCTCTGCCACCATCCTCCAGTCTTTGATATGCAATGCGTCTAGGCATTTCTGAATGAGTGGATTGAAGTATTGGCTCTCTTTTGTTTGACTTTTTTTATAGAGGATGATTTTTGGGAGACTTTTATTTTTCAGTTTGTTGCTTGTGCACATTAGTGTTATGAATCAAATTCATAGCCTCCTACTGTTTGGGTCAGGGTACATGAGAGAATAATTGTTACCCAAAATACATAGCATTCATACTCATAAGGAACAGGAGCTCCATACTCGTGTTCCTCCCTGCCACACAGCTGTCAAATTTTCGTATGTTATGGGAACAGCTCAGTTAACATTGCCAATATCAGCCAAGCCTCATAAATTTAGTAACTAACCATTCACCCAGTAAGTATTATTGTTGTTGTTGTTGCTTAATCCAGGTCTGTTTGGCCAAGCAGACCTGTTGACCACAGGTAAGCAACTGCTTCTGTGGGGCTGTCACACCAGTACAGTATAATATATCATAAAGAAAACCAGTGCCACCCTGTGATACTGTAGGTGCCTTGCCAGGGTTAAATGAAGGTCCCTTCCCAAGGCAAGATGCCTGTTTGGCTACTGGGTGACTTGCCCTAGCTGCTTAGCTCCACGAAGGGTACACAGCATCACCCTTGTCAGTACTAGCAATCAGTGAATGTAAAATGGACACTGTAAAGCATGGCAAGGGTTGTGGAAAGCAGAGAATGATGCAGAAGACACTGATAATGTTGACTGATCTGTTCCTGCAATATGCAAGCAAAGTGAGCACCATATATGAACACTCTGTATATGAGGAAACAAGCACCTCAGCATTGGCAAGACAATCCACCCCTAGAAGTGTAGTTCCAACCCTTGCATGTAATGATGAGAGCTTTGGCCGTCATTGACTTCTAAGGCTCAGACGTTTGATGACAGCTTTGGCTGTCATCCAAACGTCTTCCTGTTCATTTTCATTTTTCTGTGGAATTATTGCTCCACATACAATAAATTATACATCATTGGAAAGGAAATTTATTCGGCTACATTATGGAGCAAAAAATATTATTCTGCCATCATCCAAACTCCTTCCTGTCCATTTTCATTTTTCTGTGGTATTTTTGCTCCAGATATAATAAGTTATACATTACTGGAAAGGAAATTTATTCAGCTTCAATATGGAGCAAAAAACATCATTCTAACTTGATTTTTTTTTTTTTTTTTTTTTTTTAAGTAAAATTTTTGCGTGTTAGCTAAATTCGACTCGCTTTTTTCTGCATTTTATTTTGCGTATTACTTTTTTAAACATAATATGATAAAGTACATTACTTAGCTTCAAAACAAGGCCAAATTGAGCTCTCCACAATGAATAGTAACTTTGCTATGAGCAGTAGTAGTGAAACATCTCTACAATTTTTGTATATCGGCTAAATTCTGCTCACATTTTGTGCATTTTAGTTTGCATATATTGCTTTTTTTGAACATGGTATGATAAAGTACAATTACCAAGCTTCAAAACAAGACCAAATTGAGCTCTTTACAATTAAATAGTAACTTTGCTATGAGTGGTAGTAGTAAAACGTGTGTGTATATTTCACTCTCATATGTCTAATGGTCACTGCACAATTGACAAAAAAAGAAGGGGGGAAAAAAAAAAAGTCACTCCTCACTGTGAGCGAAAATGGGACGTTCTTGAGAAGTAACGGGGAATAGGGAGGTGAAAGGAGTGTGGGGGGGTGTCAAGAGGGGAGGAAAAGGAGGGAATATGTCTGCCACACACACACAGTATGGTGTAGAGGGGGTATGGGGGATAGTTTGGGTGGGAGGGGACACAGAATGCATGATCCAGTGGGGCAAAGGGAGGTGGAGAAATGGCATGGGGAGGGAGGAGGGTCCCTGGGGAGGGGGCTGGATCATGCTTCCCACCACCTGATCTCTTAGTTGCAATTGGCCGGGTCCCATATACCAGTTTTTGGTAGCCTCTGTACCATCAACAGCCATAGGACATTATGCGACATTTTCCATAACCATTGTTCGACAGCCATAGGTCCTTAGGGGTTAAAGTCAGAAATGAGTGTTTTTAACTCACTGACCATGAACCAAAATTATGTTTTACTAAAGTTTTTCACTTCAGTCTGCATATTGCCAGCATGTGTCCTAGAGTGTAAGTGAGGAATGGCTGCATTCTTGCCCCAGTTTATCACTCATGAATAAATGTCTGACTTTGTTCTTTCTTTGCCCAGCATGATAATCCTAGCAGTGGGTGTGATTCTGCTGGACTACAGTTATCAGGCACTCTTCAACCCATGTGAATCCCTGTTGTCAGACCTGATGGCAACAGCACCAGAGTGGGAACAGACTCAAGGCTTCACTGTCTATTCCGCTGGCATCTCCCTGGGCTGCATCTTGGGCTATCTCATTGTATCTATAGACTGGTCCTCGGTAGGGTTCATGTTGGGATCACAGGAGCAGACTGCGTTCTCAGTTATATTCGTCCTCTTCCTGCCATGCCTCTTCCTTACACTTATATTTGCACAAGAAAAACCCTACAAACTTCAAGATCCACACTTAGAGGGTGATTCATTAAGTCGAGCCACAAAAAGTGATATAGTGTTAGTGAAATCCAGTAGAGACAAAGGGTTACTGGAGGATGCAAGTGTCAGGTCCAGCATCCTAGACTTAACAAGTGATAAGGTGACTGTAAATCGAGACTACCCATCAGATGGTGGGTATGAGAGTGGGTCCAGTGAGACAGAGGAGTCCACCCCACTGGTGTCATCGTCAGTGGACGTGATGAGGTGGAGGCGATACCCACACCTCCTGAACCAGATGGTGCAGCAGATGGCTCGCCTCCCCAGGGTCACACTACACCGGCTCATCAGTTCTTGCTTCCGTTATATTGTCCGAGGCCTCATAGTCATTATTTATCTTCCATATCAGGTGAGTTATTGTACTTCACAAACCTAGCATAACAGTCTTATTTTTATAATTAAATGTTCTACTTATTCAGTGCTTAAACACATAGGTTACAGATACATAATACTGTATGTACATAATTCCACCAAAAAGTATATTGGTATTCTGTGGATGCAATACAATACTGTATTGCATCCACAGAATGTTATATATTATTACAGTATGTATTTCTTTCCTGCATCACAGGGTGTGTGAATGTTTGTTTGTCTAATTTCACTTTGTATGTTGTTGAAAGTCTGCCACTTCTGCACCTGTACTTTGACTTTTCTTGTTTCTGAATCCTGCCTCATCTCATACCGAGGCAGACATGGAGCAGTTACACAGGCAGTATAATTTATTACAATCACGATTACTTGGCGGTTACTTGATTACGATTACAATGCTGTATAATTAAACAATTCAAATGTATTCAGGTACTATTACAGGCACAATTATATGCCTTGCAGCCATGATTCCAGTTATGATTTCTTCCTACAGTATGTAAATAATCTAAAACAAAAGATATCTGTTTTGAAATTATGGTGGTTTTACTTATACTTGCTCATGCTCCATGTTGTAGTTTATGTTCCAAGAGTATTATTAAGTAAAGGAAGGCTTCAGTTTAGTTTATTCTACAGATGTCTTTCTGTTGTACTCTACACATCTACTGTTGTGTACTATCTACCTGTCTACTGCCAGATTCTATATGCCTTTTGCATCACCCATTCTATGTTGTCAGTCAAGGTTTTAGACATGACAAATACTTGTTGTTCTTATTAAACAACCATGTGCATCAAAGTTGCAAGTGTATTGTTTCACCAGGTGTGTGTGTGTGTGTGTGTGTGTGTGTGTGTGTGTGTGTGTGTGTGTGTGTGTGTGTGTGTGTGTGTGCACGCACATGCGTGAGAGAGACCATTATCTTGTCCATGATTGTCATGTACTGTATGTGTAAATTTTACATTTATGGTACCTATAGTCATAATAGAATCAGAGGGGATTCAGCTTTATTATAAACAGAATTTTTAGGCTTAGGAGGCCATACAGTTTATATCCAATTTTGAATATCTTTGACATAGAGTTGTCAAGGTAACTTTTGCTACACAACAAACTGTAAATTAGGATGTTATTAAAAAACTGTAAGTGAAAGATTGTATAATAAGCATACTGTAGAAAGTAATATAGCATTAACTCACTGAGGATACATGTTATGGGATCATCAGTGGGCAGGAATTTCCTGCTTCCCACTTCATACAACCACAATAAGGTAACACCAAAACCAGGAAAGTGCACTTTAGGAGTACATACACCTATCATCATAATTTCATCTTGGTGTAAACTTTTAACATTCACAGTGAGGGGTGAGGTAGTTGAACAATAGTAGAAGAATAATTGAGCTGAAATATTTACTTTCTCACATTTTCTCTTTCACACACATGCATTACAACCTTCTGATCACCTGATTAAATTCTGGGCCAAATTGGGCCAAGGCCCTGGCTCTACGTGAAAAAAAAAAAATTGCCATAACTCCTTTCAAATTAGTCATAATGACATGAAGCCAAAACCTAAAGGTGCCTCTCTCAAATCTTCAACCTATAACATGCCTCATTACATCAAGGGGGTCACCCCCCAGTTAGCAGTAGAGGAGTCAGTGTCGGGTGGGTCCAACCTAAAATTTCAAATGGGCATGAAATCATCAATTTTCATCTGATTCACTCCAAATCTGAAATGTGATATCTTTGACTAGATATCCTGTTGTGTTTATACGTCAGCACTAAAATGACTCCTGGGGATGGGTTTGCTGTGCCTTGGCACTGCTTCTTGTTGGTATAGTGAACAAGTTGTGTGGGATAAAGTGCTCCTGTTGGATGTGGCCTTTATAGGTCTAGGTTGAAGTGGTATTTGGGGTTGATTGCTCATATAATGACTCTCAAGAGAGAATAACTGGTTTCCCTCACCTTACATGTCTGGTAGCCAAGGCCTGGGCCCCTCTGCTTCTGATAGACAATAAGAAATGGATGATGGGTGGAAGGATATGAACTATAGTCTCGGCATGCGACTCTGAGGTTGTTATTATTGTGCCCTGGTGACCTACTCCTCAACAGTGCGTCCCATTTTGTGAACGACGTGAGACGCAAGTGATTCGTGTATAATATGTTCGTGTATAATATATTCGTGCATAATAATATGATTCGTGTATAACATGATATGAAATTGGACGCATTTTTGAATGGTACGTTGCCAGGGTACGTTAATGACAACCTCAGAGTCATGCGCCGCAACTGTAGTACTGAATCAACTTCGCTGTCCACCACATACACTGTTGTAGCTCATGTGACATGGAGAGAGAAGAGTTGGAACTGGAACTTCCCCCTTCTCTGATTCCTCTCCCAGAATTGTTCAAATGTTTCTGTTCTAGCTCTTATTTCTTATGGCACTGGGAAATAGAGTAAAGATGATACTGTAGCACTGGGACTTCAGGATAAGTGGGGGATAACGGCAGTTGTATAACCTCTTGACTTTGATGACATAATTTTTAGTTTATTTTCTTGCTATCTACATTAGATTTTATTCAGATTTAGGAGAAACCTTTTCAGCAGGAAGGGTTAGCTATAGCCTTAATGAACCACTTTACAGTGACAGATCTGTCTTGCATCGAATAAACTCATCTAGTAGTGGCAAGAATAAACTAACAAGAACATCACCTAGATTGTGATGCTATTCCATAGATCCTGAAGCTGCCGATGGACACATGGCAGAGAATAACTACAGCTCCAACAGTGCTGCGGAGACTCTTCCTGTCGGAGCTGTTTGGGTGGATGGGGTTCATGTGCCACAATATGTTCTTTACGGACTTTGTGGGCCAGTACATGTATGGTGGGCAGCCCGACGCACCTGAACGCACCCAGCAGGCCATGTTGTATGATGAGGGGGTCAGGATGGGATCGTGGGGCCTTTTTCTCCATAGTTTAACAGGTGAGTGTTGATGGGACCACCTCACTTTCATCTACAGTAGATTCATCAGATCATATTGGATTGGATCAGATCACATCAAATGGTGACATGCTTCCTCATAAAGAATCCCCATGTTGAATTGGGCATGGTACACCTGATGTTTTTTATTGGATGGAAGGTAGATTGTATCCAGACCAGCTGATTACTTCCCAGTTTATGAAAATAACTGGGAAAAAATGAAACCAAAGAAGTGTAATAAACTGTAATTTGTAACAGTGGAAGCCTCAGCTTGGAATTTGTCTCTGCTTACTTGTGACTGCTTCCTTCCTAAGAGTGGTATTTGTGTGGCCAGTTGCTAAGCCTGTAACTAATGTACATTTCACTGTTGTGGTTGTACATCCCAGGTACAGTACCTTTCATCTTCTGAAAGGTGTCAGAGAGCCATGTTAGTGACAGTGATTTCTTTCTTTTGTGTTTGACAGCATTTTTTTTTTTTTTTAATCAATTCCCTATACTGTACAGTAATTCCTCATTTGGTATGCTTTTGCTGAGCACTGTATTCATTGTAAAGCTGGTAATCAACATTGGAACATTTTTCACATAATTTGCCATCATTCATTATTAAGTGGTTTGGATGTGCAGTGAGGGATTAGGGTTGACAAAAGTCACACTACTGTGATACAGCATACACAAGCATTTATCTCAATCTTTCATCTGTTGTTTACACAAGCCATGATTTATAACACTGAATACAAACAGATATGCCTAGTCACATAAAGTATATTTGGGTCTTATTTACAGCATTTGGAGAAAGCATATGACAGGGTGGATAGACAAGGATTGTGGAAAGTGTTAAGAATATATGGAGTAGATGGGAAGTTGTTGAATGCTGTGAAGAGTATGTACGATGGTTCGAAGGCTGCAGTGCGTGTGGATGGTGAACTAAGTGAATTTTTCTCTTTGAAAGTTGGTTTGAAACAGGGATGTGTCATGTCTCCATGGTTGTTCAATCTGTACATGGATGGGGTAATAAAAGAGGTACAAGGTAGGGTAGTGGATGTTGGAGTGGCCCTGGTGAGAGAGGATAGTGTTTGGAAACTCCCTGTACTGTTGTTTGCAGATGATACTGTGTTGTTGAGTGAAGACGAAGGGGAGCTGCAAGGCTTGGTGGATGAGTTTGAGAGAGTGTGTAAGAAACGGAACCTAAAGGTGAATGTAGGGAAGAGTAAAGTGATGGTCTTTGAGAGAGGTGAAGTTAGTGAATGTACAGCGAGGTTAGATGGTGAGGAATTGGAAAATGTGAGTACGTTTAAGTATTTGGGTAGTGTGATGAGTAAGGATGGAGGTTTGGAGGGTGAAGTGCTTGAAAGGGTACAGCAGGGAAGAAAGGTTGCTGGTTCCTTGAAAGCAGTGATAAGAAACAGGGAAGTGAGCATGGAAGTGAAAAAGTTACTACATGACAGTATTGTGATACCAACTCTAACGTACGGAAGTGAAGCTTGGACATTGTTGGAAGGACACAAGTCAAGAGTGAGAGCAGTGGAAATGAGTTATTTAAGAGGAGCCTGTGGAGTCACGTGGAGAGACAGGCTGACGAATGAGGATATAAAGGAGCGTTGTGGTGTGGATGTGGATGTGATAGGAAGCGTTATGAGGAACACACTGAGGTGGTTTGGCCATGTGGAGAGGATGGAGGGTGAAAGACTGACGAAGAGAGTGTATGTGAGTGAGGTGGAGGGGGGAAGAGGGAGGGGGAGGCCGAGGATGAGATGGAGGGATGGGGTGGAGAGGTATATGAGAGAGGGAGGTGTGAGTTGGGAGCAGGGCAGTGAAATGGCGGGGGACAGGGCGACTTGGAGGCGATTTGTTTGTGGCCACCCCAAACGGGATTGAGGCGTCTGGCAATAGATAGATAGATAGAATATTAGTAATAGTTGAGAAGATAATCTTTCTTGCTGGAACCTAATTCTTACTTGAACCAGTTTTCGTTTAACACTACATGTTATTTTAACACGTACACAGTGTCAAATGTGTATTTACAGTACATTTTCATACCACAGTGTGCCTGTGCTTGTTCTTACTTTCTTATCATCTTGCAGCATACCTGTACTCATTCTGCACATTTTCTTACCATCACCCATCACAAAATGCCTGTATTCATTTTTATTATCTGTACTGTGTCCCAGTGCGTTTGTATTTTTTCTTACCGTCTATATCTTCCCACATCATGCCTGCATTCATTCTTACCATCTGTATCTTCCTGCAACATGTCTGTATTTGCTATAACCATCTATACCCGCAGTGTACCTGTATTAGTTCTGCCTGCCATAGCACAAAAACACCTGCAGTGGTAAGTGTGGAATTCAGTACATTTACTTACCATCTGTAAGGGAGGAAGAGATCAGTAGGATGGAGATAACGGAAGCAATGAAGAAAGTCAGAATGGGGAAGGCCCCAGGCATTGATGGAGTGTGTGGCGAAATGCTGAAGCATGGGGGAGAGATACAGTATCCTTGTGTCCAAGACGTTAATATTGTTGCCTGAAGGTCCCGTCTTGGACGAGAAACGTCTTGGACCAACACAAGACCTTATGGAAACAATATTGTCACAAAATCTTAGTAGCTCAATTATCTCCAGCTTAGTAGCCTGAGGTAGATGGCGGTGCTTCAAGGGGTTAGCAGACGGTTTCCTAGGCATGGTTACTTAAGGAGAGGCAATAATCTAGGCGCAAACGGTGAGTGCAACATGTGGTGTGTCCATGATGCTCTGATGAGGGAGACAAAAGGAAGTCCTGCCTGCTCATCACATGACCAGATGCCAGTATTTTATTGGACAACATTGTTCCCAGGCGTGGGAACCGGATGAGACTGTCATAGCTCTATTGTCCTCGGATTTGGGCTGTTATGAACCGTTGGTTCTGTATTGAACGTATGCAGCCGTATTACAGCAATATATTGGATTATTATTTATGGTCTCTGTCTTGGATGCGAAATGTCTTGGACAAACCCGTCTTGAACGCAAGGGTACTGTAGTAATTGAACAGCTATGGGAGATGTACAGATTGGCCTGGGAGGAAGGTAGGGTCCCAAAGGATTGGAAGTCGGGTAGAATTATTCCCATGTACAATAGAAAAGGGGAAAAAGAAGTGTGTGGTAATCACAGGGGCATTTGTCTTCCTAGTATAACAGGAAAAGTATATGGTAGGATACATATTGACAGAGTTAGGGGAAACCTGGAGGAATTAGTGGGAGAAGAACAGGGAAGTTTTAGGAAAGGAAGAGGTTTTGTATCAGATACCTAATGTGTGCAGTGCAAAAGTCTCATGTGAAGGGAAAGAAGTTGTATGCAGCCTTCATGGATTTGGAGAAAACATATGACAGAATGGATAGACAAGGAATGTGGAAAATATAAAGAATATATGGAGTAATTGGGAAACTGTCGTATGTCGTGAAGAGTGTGTATGAGGGTGCTAGGGCTACAGTGTGTGTGAATGGTGAACTGAGTGAATATTTGTATCTGAATGTTAGATTCAAACAGGGATGCATCTGGTCTCCATGGTTTTCATGTGTGTATATGGTTGGAGTTATAAAAGAGGTACAATTTAGGGTAGTGGATGTTGGAGTGGCCCCAATGAGAAAGGGCATTATTTGGAAACTTCCTGTTCTGTTATTGCAGATGGTACTAAGTGAAGAGGAAGGGGAACTGCAAGGCTTGGTGAATGAGTTTTGGAAAGTATACAAGAAACGGAATCTAAAGGTGAATGTATGGAAGAGTAAAGTTGTGGTTTTCAGGAGAAATGATGTCACAGAATGCACTGTGAGACTGGAAGGTAAGGAAAAGGAAAATGTGAGTGCATTTAAGTAATTGGGTAGTGTGACGAGTTAGGATGGAGGTTTAGAGGTTGAAGTGCTTGAAAGGGTACAACAGGGAAGAAAGGTTGCTGGTTCTTTGAAAGCAGTGATAAGATACAGGGAAGTGAGCATGGAAGTAAAAAAGTCACTGCATGATAGTACTGTGATTGCAGCTGTAATGTATGGAAGTGAAGCTTGGACCTTGCTGGAACAACACAAGTCAAGAGTGAGAGCAGTGGAAATGAGTTGAGAGGAGCATATGGAGTTACGTGGAGAGACAGACTGACAAATGAGGAAGTGAAGGAGTGTTGTGATGTGGATGTGATAGAGTGTATTAGGAGAAATACATTGAGGTGTTTTGGTCATGTGGAGAGGATGGAGAGTGAGAGACTAATGAGGAGAGTTTGTGATTGAGGTGGAGGAGGGGGAAGGGAAAGGAGACCAAGGATGAGGTGGGGGCTTGGAGTGGAGAGGTATATAAGAGAGGGGGATGTGAGCTGGAGGGAAGGCAGCATAATGGGAGAGGACGGGGCGACATGTAAGCGATTTGTTTGTCGCCACCCCTTATGGGATTAAGATGTCTGGCTGTAGATAGAAAGACCTTCCTACAGCATGCCTGTGTTTGTTCTGCCTGCATTTCATACAATCTGTACCTTTCCACCATGTGACAGTATTCATTCCCTCTGCATTTCTTACCATGTGCCTCTTCCCTTAGCATGCCTGTATTCATTCTGCCTGCAACAACACATGGTGCGGCTAGTGGGCCATCGTGCGGTGTTTGTGGGGGGCCTGGCCATCTTCACAGTCACCATGGCTGCCACTATCGTCTCTCCGTCCGTCATATTCCTAAACATCGTCACTGCACTCTCTGGCATCGGGTTTGCAGCCCTCACATCGACACCGAATATGCTGGTCACGTTGTATAACACAGATCGGCAGGTAATTTTGATGTAACCCCTTGAGTGTGATGATGTACTCTTGTTTGTCTACCTCAAGACAGTTTTAGTCATATTCGTACTAGGGGTGATATTTTGTAGTGCAGGAGTCAGTGAAAGTTGTACAGTATCTGATCCCCCAGGTTTGAAAAGCCTCAAGCAGAGTATAATTGTCTGGAGATAGTAGAAACACAGTACAGTATACAGTAATGTAAAAGACATCCTTAGGATAAAGGGGCTATGATATGTGGGAAATCTAGTATGGTATGCATTATGTAGAATTTGTTGCCATGGTATTCATGCTAACTATTCCCTTAAATTTGTAGAATACAGTGTAGAACTATGAAAGATAATCACACACTAGAAAGGTTATATGTTATTACTTTTTCTTTATAGTCTGTACAAATAAAATTTATGTAACTTGATATCATAAACAGGGTTAAAATGCTGAATGCTAAAGTGGGTTGTACAGTAAGCCCTCCATTTTGGTGACTAAGTGGTGCCAAAATAACCTTGCCAAATCCAAGGGCTTAATTAAATGGGGAAGATTTTAACTGGTTCTGACGGGTCAATAAAAAACTTGATTTTTCTCCTATTCCACTTTTAGTCTGGTGTTGAGAGTTAATAAGAAATTACAGTAGTATATTAACATAACTTTTGAAAACCAACCCATAAACTGAAATTGAGGTGCACTGATAGACTTAACTAGTATCCAAGACTGACAAGTTACGCTAACGTCCGACTTCATGGCCCCCCTCAAGGGCCTTTCCTCCACCCTCCTCCACCACTGCCTTTGTCACTGCTTCTGCCTTTGCCACCTTCAAAGTCAATATTCACTGGCAGACTGTGTTCATGTTCTTCCAAGTCATCTTCCACATATACACATTCAGCTGCCTCTATCACTTGCTTGTTTTCTTCTCATTTGCGGTTGAAACAGTGAGTGACCAGATCCTCTACTTTCTTGTTATATTTTTCTTGGTAGGGACCTTGTATTTTGTTGAGATGACCAATCATCATCTCATGGGCACCATAATTTGGTTCAGTCAATTCTGTCTCCTCTTGTAGGTGGTGAAAATCACTTAACAGCTTGGACAAGACATGAGTTGTTGGCTCTGGCGGTTATTACACAGTTTGTGGAGTTTCCTGCTGTTCTTCAGTTTCTTCTCCCAGCATCTCTTCAGTGCTTTCTGGCTTCTTATCTCTTCCCAGAACTTCTGGGAAGAGATAAGGAGCCAGAAAGCATTGTTCCTCATTAACATCATTGAAACCAGGAGCTGGGACACTTTGGATTGCCTGAATGGTCTCCCTTAAAAGGTCTTCTTTGCTTTGGCAGTTATCTGTGACTTGGCAAGATGAGGGGGTAGCAGTGTCTAGGCATGGTGGACAGTTGCATTTGTTATCTGGTTCCAGGCAGAAACCAGACTATCAACTGTTTTACGAATGTTGAATTTCTTCCAAAAGGCCTGGGCAGTCACCACTTTTGAGGGGGATTGTGGAATGGAGGGCAATTGCGGGGTAGAGAATGAAGGTGTGTCATCAGTTTCATCTGCCTCACTTCTGCCTTCCCTTTCACTTTCCCTCAGTTCATCTTGTGTGTCGGTCTGCCTCCATAACTCATCAGGCACTTGTTTGTAAAAGATCAACTTGACATTGATGATGATCTCTTGATCGAGAGATTGACTCTTCCTGGCTATGTTGGGAGGTAAAAAGCACACCTGGACATTTGGGTGGCGGCCTATGAGATAACGGGCTTATCCAGGGGCATTATCCAGGAATACCATAACAGGATTTTGAATGCCAGATTCTTCCACTTGCAATATTCTCCTGTCTTGCACACGAATATCTCATCAAACCACTCCTCTGACAAAAGGACATTCATATAACCTTTAGCACTGTTGAGTTTCTTCATGTCATAGTTCTTATAAGCATAGGGTCGGGCTGTTGATAAATGACAAGGGGTTTCATTTTATGGTCACCTGATGCATTGCAACACAAAAGAACATTTATTCAGTCCTTGGCCATTTTAACACCATGGGCTTGTTTTTCATTCTCTGAAATAAATGTTGCTCCTGGTGATCATTTCCAAAACAGGCCTGTTTCGTCGCAGTTATATATTTGGTCAAGTGTATAGCCGCCTTCTTCCACTATCTCATTTTGCTACCTCAGAATATGATGAAGTTGCAATCTCATCAGGAGATGAGCTTTCACTTTAGTATGCCAAGTACATTATTTAACACCACACCGATGCTTGAAATTGTTCAGCCAGTCTTTTGAAGCTGGAAATGAAAGAGGTTTGGTGATTTCCTTTTTCTTGCAAATAGCACCATAAAACAGTCTGGCCTGATCCCTAATCTGAGGTCCACTGACACTGTCTTTGTCCTTTGATTTGCAGGAAATCCATCTCATCAGAAAGTGTAGTCATCACAATTAAGCAGTTTTTGTCTGTGGTTTCTGTCAGTTTTTGAGTACCTCCACCACCCCCTCAGGCAAAGTATTTTTCAGCCAGATCTACACTATCCTTCTTTCATCCTAATTCCCCTCACAGTTGATTCTGGGCAATTCACTGACTTTACAGTCTCACTTGTTTTCATTCCACGTTCTATCATATCAATCTTTTTTTTTTATCCTCCACTGAGTACTTTTTCATTTTTTTTCCAACTTACTATACACGTGTTGTTTTCGTCTTGCTTCCCACATTCTTTGAACCTCCTGGGCGCTCAGACAGTCATTCACCAACACTGACACCCCTTACACTCCCCTCAGGAACGGTAGAGGCCATTATTACGTGCGAGAACACGACAGTGAGCGAGAGGTAGAAAAAAACGGAAAATGGCCAAGGACACACGAGCGGCTGGTGGGAATGCGTGAATGGTACGGTGAAGATGGCCGCCAGTCAGCTGACTGGGCTACATAATAGGGTTGCCAGGGTGGCATTTTTCAAGCCAAATATCTCAAAATTGGATTTTAAAACACCATTTGGCTCCAAATTTTTCTATTCAGCAGCTGTGGTTCATGGTTCATGCATGGGAATTATTTACCGAATGTGAAACTTTAGTTGCCAAAGTAGGAGGTTAAATATTTTGAATTTTTCTGCCAACTGCATATCTGCCAGACATAAACCTGCCAAAATGGAGAGCTTACTGTATTCCTTTGGAGGCAGCACATTGTTTGATATGGTGACATTTTATATATTATGCCTGCTACTGTCAGACAAGTTTTATTCAGCTTAGGTAGTATCTCTGGTAGTGAAGGGGTTAATTAGGGCTATACCTAACCCCTCCAGTTCAGAATGTCTCTCCTAAGCGGAATATTGCCATCTGGAAGTAGCTATGTTAAAGTAAGAGAGAAATAATTGAATTCAAGTGGTTAAAGGGGACAGCATGCCTTCACAGAATTAATATATTGGGCCCATATTTTACACAGGTAATGTAGGGAGGTAACAGATTCAGCATAAACAGTTCCTTGATATACATTGTTATATGACTGGGGAAGACTTCCAAAAATGTTAAAGAAGTCCCTATTATTACTTTTTTGAAAGCTGCACCACCATCAGACATACAAACATGGAAGAGGGCCAGTGTGGTACAGTCACCCACAAAAGTCGGATCCTTTTGTTGAACCCCGTAAATGTTCAAGGAGGTTTGTCGAAGCTGCTTGGGAACTCGCGCGTATCTGGGAACAGTGTCAGTGGGGGTTGGGGGTATTGGAGATGGAACTGGTGATGCGGTAGTGGGCGAGTTGTATGCTGCAGTCGTCATGTTGTTGTGTAGCTTTTCCTGCTCTTGGTTTTGTTCTGTACAAACAATAGAGATGGAAAGGGGTAATGAAAAATATATTACCACATGCGAAAACAGATGCAGCTTCTAAAAAAATCGAGTTGAGCTGCTACAGGGCAGTTCCTCCTGCCCTCTCCGCATACTCCCTGTCCACCATAATATTGCCTTGATTCCCACCAACCGACTCCATTTCCATGGGCTGCTGTATTGCACATAATTGACAAAACATTACAACATAACAACAAAAAGACAACATTGCCCCCGATGACACTGTTCCCAGATACGCTTGACTTTCCATGCAGCTTCGACAAACCTACTCGAACATTTACGGGGTTTGAGAAAAGGACACGACTTTTGTGGGTGACTGTACCAAATTTACAAAGGAGGGAATAAGGAAAAGCCCCAAGAGCCCCTGAATTATAGACCAGTGTCCCTGACCAGCATGGTCACAAAATTGTACAAGAGAATCTTGAAAGACAGATGGATAAAATATCTAGAGGAGATGGACATTTTGGCTGAAAGTTGGTTTAGATTCAGAAATGGAAGGTCACGTGTCTAATTTGCTGAGCTTCTTCTCAAGGGCTGTTGATGTGCTACAGGAGAGAGATAGTTGGGTGGATTGTGTGTACAGTATTCACTCCATTATCTAGACACTCCATATCCAGCATGCTTTGTATCCGGACATTAGGCCTAGGCTCTATTAAATCCCCATCTGGATTTATTTGTCCGTATCCAAACAAAACATTTTCAACATCGCTGGTTGGGCGGCCTACAAATTTGAAAAATCGGTTTGGCGGCCGACTGGCCTCTCTGGCCAAGTGTGGATAGTAGATCATAACCCACAAGCTGAGCAAATATAGCTGTCTGCCTCCTCACCGAACGGTCAAAGTCCTCCGGCCACCTGGATTGCTCCGACGCCATCAACCGTGTGTGAGTAATACAGACCCTAACCCACAAGCTTAGCAAGTATGGCCGTCTGGCTCCTTACTGGACTGTCGAAGTTCCCCGGCCGCCCGGATTATTTGGTTGCTGCTGGCAGCGTGTGAGTAACACAGACTCTAACCCAAAAGCTCAGCAAATATGGCCGTCTGGCTTCTCACTGAATGGTCAGAGTTCCCCGGTTGCTTGGATCACTTGGACGCTCGCTGGCAGAGAGGCATATAAGCTCTTGACAAATATAAGAGTGTCATTTCAGTACATGGATGAGCAGATGATGAAAAAATTGCTAGTGGCCATGATCAGCCCCAGGTTGAAATATGCTGCAGTGGTGTTGTCCCCACAAAAAAATAGAGATATAAACAAGATTGAGAGAGTGCAAAGAGCAGCATCCAAGATGGTCCCTAGCCTGGCAAATCTGTTCTACAAAGAAAAACTAGAAAAGGTGGGTCTGCCTTCCTTAAAAGAAAGAAGAGAGAGAGAGGCGATATGTTTGCATTGTTCAGGGCCATGATGGGAGTAGACAAAACTGATAGAGAAAATCTGTTTGTATGGGATGAGGGAGCAATGAGAAGACATGGAAAGAAATTGAAAAAGTCCAGTTGCCTAAAGGATATTGAAAAATACAGTTTTCCATACACAGTGAACTTTCAATAATCCGGCATCCAATGGTTCAGAATTTTCTGACCAAGGTCATTTTTAGCTTTTTGGGGTAAAAAATCGAGAAAAATCAGAAAAAAATAGAAAAATATTGAAAAATAGCCGAAAGCGGTGCACCAAACTATCCAGTTCTGCACCCACACCAACATTCAGGAGGTCCCAGATGTTATTTTTTTGGGTATGTTTTTTTTGGTTTGTTTTGAACATTTTCAGGTACCTGTCTGATAGTCTGGAAAATCTGATAATCCTGAAGGTCCGTGGGCTGCTGCATTCCGGATTAAAGGACTTTGACTGAATGACCTATGGAATAGCCTGGACAAAGAGATTGTCCAGTCCAAAAACTTAAATGAGTTTAAAGCAGTGTTTACCGGTAACTGATTGAGACATGGAGACGGGACCCCACGAGCATAGCTCATTTCCTGTATTTCACAACTAGGTAAATACACACACTGATCATCATTACACACATTAAATATTGAGTTTCAAGAATAAGTAGAATTTAAACTCACCAGGACACAGTAGTAAGTAAGTAATAAGGACTAGCACCAAGCCCAAGAGGACTATATGACACTAAAACCACTGCATAAAAAATGACGGGTATTCTTTGGTGGAATAAGAGTAGAGGGGAAGGCGGGGAAGACACTAAATGTGAGGCAAGGTACAGATTTGAGATAGGAAGCACATGAGGTGTGTGATGGAAAACACAAGGGATTCACCAAGATCAGCTAAGATAGGGGGACGTCCAAGGGAGTGAAGGAACGGGAGAGTCTGTCTGCGCATGGCATGAAACTGAGGGCAGTCAAGCAAAAGATGGTGGACCGTGAGTGGCATCTAACAACATTGACAGATCGGAGGAGTGCCTCCTGACGTTAGAAAGCAATGTGTGATCCGCGTGTGGCCAAGGTGCAAACGGGCTAGGGCTGTTTCCCAACGCCTGTTGCGATGGGAGGACGACTGCCAGGGAGTGACAGTATGTGTGATGAAGCGGAGTTTGTTATCAGTTGTAGATGTCCATTCTGCTTGCCACCGCTGGCTAAGGAGACGGGTAACAGTTGGGAAATAATCAGTTGCCGGGAGAGGACGAGGTGTGACAGAGAGAGAAGTGACAGCTGTACGTGCCAGGCAGTCAACCCTCTCATTACCCGGTATCCCAACATGGCTTGGGACCCAACAGAAGGAGACAGACTTCAATCTGGTGGTAATACAGAACAACCTTTCCTGTATCTCCAACACTAGTGGGATGCTAGCCGAGATACACAAAATACCATGTAATGTACTAAGTGAATCTGTGAAAATAACAAAAATGTGTAAACTTGATCGGTATATAACACGAAGGGCCAGTAAAATGGCCAGCAGTTCAGCAGTGAAAATACTGGCAACTGGTGGAAGGCAGATCTGATAGGTATGGTCTGGGAAAAGAAAGCAAAACCCGAGCCCACAGAAGACTTAGAGCCGTGTGTGTACGCTGGGGTCGCTGAGGAATGACAACGCATATGATCATAAAAAGATGATAGAGTTCCTGTGAGGTGGAAGAGGACTTTGGGCGAGAGAGCTGGGCATCACCAACAGTAGGGCGAGGAAGAAGCCAAGGCGGGAACATAGAATCTCGCAGAGGGAGAACTGAATTAGCAGGGAAAGAAAGGGATGCAAGTAAATTGGAGACCTACAAGGAAACAATGAAGCTAATGAGGGCGGAAAAGGAGGGGAGAGGTGCGTAACAGAGGAAGGGAAACCTGCAGATGGGTGTTGAAGAAGGCGAATGTGGTAAGGGAGAGTTAGCTTGTCACGTCTGGAGGACAGAGCTGGCATACCCGACTCAACATACAGGCTCGTAACCAGGGTGGAGTGAAAAGCACCCAATGCCAGATGTAAACCAGGATGGTGAACAGAATCTAGGTGCTGAAGGGAGGAAGATGAGGCAGATGCATAAACTTGACAGCCATAATCAATAATCGACAAAAACTATGACAGTATGGAGACGGAGCAGAGTTGTACGGTCTGCACCCCAGGACGCATGACTGAGAGTTTGTAATAACCGAAGTCTGAGGGAAGCAGAGGTCTTCAGGGAAGTGAGATGCGGGGACCAAGTCAGTCAAGAATCAAAGCTAAGGCCAAGGAAAGGGGCTGATAATCGATATGGCAGGGGAGTACCATATAGTGTAAGAGGGGGTTGAGAGATTAAATGATGGGTCGTAAAAGTTATAGCACAGGGGACATAGTGGTAGAGATGACTATTGCTGCATTTTTTTAAGACAATGCTTAAGCCAGACTTTGCTTTTTGGCTTCTCAGAGGCCCTGTCAAACATTCTAACCTCTGACCAGCTGACATGTTGTTGTTATGTTACTCTGGTCTATCTGTTCAAGCAAACCCATCAACCACAGGCAAGCAGTTGCTCCTGGACGGCCACTCCAGATTAGTAGCTCGCAATTTTCTTTTTTTTAAGATATATTTAGTTTCTGTCATATCCATAGGAGAAGTTTATACGGACATACACTTAAAAACAGATTACTGGTAAATATTCTTGAGGCATCACAAGCGATACTGGTCATGTAGGATACCAGCTGACTCCCTCCTGCATGATATATATTTTTTTATCTCCAGTATGTTCAGTTTGGGACAAGTTTGCCAAATAGTCCACTCGTTTTACATCTCGCTGCTCTCAGCTTGTTAATGTTCCAAAGCCAAGAGGTGTGAAATTTTTCTCAACCTAAAGATGACTTTCAGTTATCATGCATCAGAGATGTAATGAAACATGCAGTAAGTTTGAAGACAGGAATACAGTCTCTCTCTCTCTCTTTTTCTCCCACCGATAGTATGTCCTTAGGAGTTTACAGAATATTTGCCTATAAAAGTTGTTTTTACCTATAAAGCTGATTTGTCCATTTTTCCCCATTGTACAGTACCAGTTGTATGGAAAAATATTATAATACTGTACTTTGGAACACATCACAATGTATAACAAAAGATTTACTTTATTGAGAGAGCTTGTATCCCTGATTGTATAGCCATGAATAGAAGTTCACAGACATTCCTCTTCTAGCATTGTGTCTTGCCTTCTATGTTTCCCATTCCTCCCCAGACCATAAAGAGTATCCTTCACATAAACTTCATGTGTGCCTCATCTTGCTATCACATAGAAATACTTCAGGGAACACATTCTATTGTCACAGATGTCTGAAAATGTTAGCAGACTTTTGCTCATTACTATGTCATGTTACCACCAGCTGTACATGTGGGATGACAGCAGCAGTCCGGACAGCAGCGAGGAGCGAGGGCTGGGGACAGATGTGGCGGTGCTAGACACAGCGTACTTCCTCTCACAGATTGTCCTATCTGTATGTATGGGTCCACTTGTGGACCTTGCAGGCTCAGCACTGCCATACATGGTGGTGGCAGCACTTACTGGGGCTGTCTCTGTCTACTGCAGCTCCAAAGTTGTGTTCACAGATACACATTTGAAGCAGCTCAGGGTTGGGGATTTTTAGCATCATCGTGGCCTTATGTTGTTGCATCAGAGATTAGTAACTCTTTGACCATACGCACTCATGCATTTCACACCACCAGTGTTCCTTCCACTACTTTTTGTCCTAAAGGTATGTTGGATTTGAAACCCCTTGAATCATGGTGACATCTTTTTAACTTTATTCTTCTTGTTACCAGATGGTTTTCAACTCAAGAAAGTCCTTTTGTAATGAAGGGGTTTATTAAGTCAATATCTAACCTCCCGGTAAAAAACTCAGTCCTAAGCTGAATAAGATTGTCAAGAGATGTCTAAAACAAAATAAAAAGGATGCCCCTGGGCTTGATGGTTTAGTTAGTTCTGGTACATCTGCAGTATATCTCCTCTGTCAGGAATTAATCACTAATGACTTAAACATACCCTGTACTTCCTATACTACTGCAGAAAGTTTATGCATTAGTGGGAGGGGTGCAGAGCATGAACTGTTTGATGTAACCAGTTATATACAGGCTTGAATGTTGTTTCAATTCTTTTTCACAGCTCAACAGAGTAAAATGTGTGATATTGGATACAGTAGACTGTATCCAATATCACACATGTCGTAAATACTGGTTGAGATTTCATAATGGTATGCAGGTTCTTGTATACTGGCTAATTGACCTGATGAAGTAAAATTGCTCAACATGATCACAGTTTGATTGTTAATGTTAATAGAAAAATTTTTTATCACAGTTCTTGTTAAGTTAATGAACTGCAGTTTGTGGTTCAACATCTCCTCCAAAATTTAAATGTGCTGTGTAGTCTTAAGATTAGTCAAGAAGTGGATTTTAGTCATGAGGCAAAAAAGGCAATTACCCAGTTACCAATACAGTTGGTGCTACCACTCCTTGAAGCCCAATGTAATCTCATGAAAACTGGGTACAGACATAAAGAACTTTTTACAGTTTGCACATTGAAATATCTGACCAGTGAATGATAACCAAAGCAAAAGAATAAGGCGGACAGTATAATAATATAGGCAGACTATGGCTGTGAATTAAAAATGTGAATTATACCTAGGGACTAATATAATCAGATTTTACATAATGAGAGTTTGGATCACTGAATGCTGATTAGTACTCAAAAGCTTCTGGAAATCTGATTTTGCATAATTACAGTTTACTTCATTAAATTTTGGATTATCAGATTGGTTAATTGGTTTATGGCCATCAGACTATGGTTTACTGAATTGTGGATAATGAGATTTTGCTTAATTGGTGTCTGGATTATTGATTTTTGGATTCAGGATAGTCAGATTCATGGTATACAAACTGGATACAGTAATTGAATTCTGGGTAATTGTTGATATTGTAGACTATTGGAGTTTATTTATTTTTCCCATTTGTGTGTGTAGACTGAATGATTGATAGATGGTTGTGTGTAGATACTTTACTGTTCCTCTGATATTTTACAACAAAGCAAGATTGAGCGATGAATTGCATTATTAAAGTTTGGTGCTAAACATATTGTTGTGGAAGGGAGAAAAGATAGGAAGTATTAAATAAAGATGAGTTGCTTGATAAAAGGGGTTATGATAGAGAGAGGGAGAGAGAGAGACAAGTATGATCATCATCATCATCATCATCATCTAATTCTGTGTTGCCTCATGAGGAGCGTAGGAGCCCGGGGCTGGGCAAGTTGGCCCTGACATTTAAGATGAGAGTGACCAGCCTCACTCATCCGAGTGGCATTATATGAGCAATAAACCCCAGCCACCCCTTGGATATAAACCTGCCCAGGCTTAATCCGATTGGAGCCCCTTAATTACCCACTAAACCACCAGGTGCCATAATTTGGTTATATGGTTACCATCCATCCATTGTAAATGGTTTCCTGGTGAACAGGAACCATTTGGCTTGTCACTCAATGCGGAAGCATAAAAAATAAGAAAGACAGTGGGGGGTTTTACTGTCATATTACCACAAGAACTTAACCGGTGTTGTGAACTGGTGCACTGTCTGTAACCTCAATATCATTGCCCTTTTGGACAATCACAAGTATGGCCCAGTCACTCAAAGGGACTGTATGGTACATAATTTAGTCAGTTTATTATAATTTAATTTTCATCTACATCATGTATAAGATGGATTATGAATGAGCGTTTGATTGGCTGAATAGTATGTTCAAAATTACCAAGTAGTATGAGCTTTTTATAAGTATTCAGCCATTTCTTGTCTACATTATCATTATCTGAGAATTAACTGAAATAGAGTATGGTTAGCGAAACAGCATGTACAAAAGGTAGTGCAGTGATAGATATTACCGAGTTATTTTATGATACTTTAATGCTTTTCTTTTATGTTAAGTATATTGGGAATATTGTAGCTGAAAGTTGCATATAAATATTATAATCAGTAATTGATAGGAGAGTGGAGAAATACTACCTGTATTTGCTGTTGTTAAAATAAGAGTACCACTGTATTAAATTACAATCATGTATGAATATCACAGATTTAACAACAGTAGTGAGGATATACTGCACAGTATATTCTCACCGCTTTCCCAAAAAAATCACTAATGTTTTCCATGGAAGTACTGTAATACTGTAATCAGGGTCATCAGCATCATCATAACCCCATTTACTCCAAAAAATTGTGTGTGCTGGATCCAGAAACAGGAACCATGAAGCTAAATTAAAAAATTAGCTTGGGGAAAGGATCAGTACATCTTTATGGAAAAGTGTTTTGTAATTGATAAAAAGTATGTAATGTTGAGAGGCATTACTCAGTTGCTTCTGGTTCATTTTTTTGGACATATTGGTAGTTTGTATGTAATCATTTGGTTCCTAATAATCCTTGTAGATATTGGGGATTTTTGGTCATATGCTTAAGCCTCATATTTGGGCAAACCTCTGATTTTTAATGGACAGGATTGGTTATTAGATTTGATCAGCTATCATCCCACATTACACAGTGCAGTTACAACTGATGTAGAGAGGCTAGACGTCAATTATCTTTGTCATGTCCCTCAGATGTAAAATTCTGGGGAGACAGCTTCCGTCTGCAATTTAAGTTTTACTTATGCAACCCTTATGGATGTACTAAAGTAAGAAGGCAAAGACGTGTGCAATCCTTCAGTATCCTACTGTTGTACTGTCATTTCTAAGTTTTTTTTTTTTTTTTTTTCTCCAGAGATGCATACGAGTAGTTTATTGCTTAATGAGGACAGTTGAGAGAATAGCAAGTTTTTCTTGTTAGCAGTGTATGGTGTCTGCTATGTTTCACTGAGTTTTAGAGACATATATATTCTTGTATTATGATCAAAACTGTTACATGATTTTTCCAGTGAATTATTTTGTATCAGACCCCTATAGATTGATAGTTATTTACTCAAGAGGTAAGTATTGGTGAGTCTGATCTTAAACACTGAAAAATGCATATCTGTAGTGCATTAATACTTAAGTCTTTCGTGGTGACTGTAGAGTAGGTAAAGAGAATTTTATTTTTTATTCATGTACTAGTTTCTGTGTTTCAAGAAATTTATTTATCTAGTATGTGACAAAGCAGGTTGGTTCAATAGACACTCAACATACAATCATTATGCAGTACCTGTAAGTACTGTACTGTGTAGTGATCCTGATGTTCAGTACATTGACTTAATTTAAACTTTTATTCCCGCAACCCCCAGATAATTATGTTAAATTTAGAGAAGACAGTTTGTAGTGAAGTGTTACAGAATGCTACAAGTGTGTGTAATCTGTCCAGTCAATCTATCTGGTAGAGAAAAAAATAAAAGGAAAAAAAAATAAAATCCACCATTTTATGGGGTTAAACACATTTAAATCTCTAATTATATGTCTGTTGATCTATCTTTATCTATCAGTCCTTTGCCTGGTACTCCCTTTCAAGAATTCATCCAGTGTGGCAGCAGCAAAACTCACCATTTAAGTGCTAGAATACCTCTCAGTTGAGAAAAGTAACCTGAGCATAACCTAAATGAAATAACTGTTGCAGTGAAAGGGTGAAGATAATTTTCAGTTCATTGATAGACAGACTTTCTTTAAATATCAAGACTGTATATCAGACTCTCTCTTGGTGCTACATTCCTTCTATATACACCCCCAAAACCAATCATGTTAACCCCTAACAGGTGGGTGACATTACGTAACGTCCGTGCGTGAGGAGGCAGGCGACGTTATGTAACGTCCAGCCATTTTCAGTCCTAAATTATTGGTGAAACTGGGTGATAAGGCATCCTTGTCACCTATTGTCCTGCCCTCTACTCTCCCAAGCCTTGAAACAAGTAAAATAGAATATACATGATATATAAGTTGTAGTGTTGTAAATGTTCAAGTAAATAATATATACGTACATAAGTTTTATTGGTATAAGTGTTCAAGTAAAATGGAAAGCACATACATAAGATTTTGAAGACAATGAACAGTGTAAAGAATGCATAAATGATAAATATGGTGTTCAGTGGTGAAGAAAAAAACGAGTGAATAGTTTGCTAGCCTCACCCCAGGTGTGCCTGGTGATAAGCTGCCTGCCCACCCTCCTCCCTCATTCCTCCCACAGCCAGCAGAGATGCATTATAACACATATAACACCTCTTGCCATCGTTTTTCATCCATTTTTCATCGATTTATCCATGTTTAGGCTTATTCCTTGATACTTTGTTTTTCTGAAAATATGCTGCCCCACACGGTCGTATAATTAATAAGTTGCCCGCCCATAAGGGGTTAACAGTTGCTTTGCTCTCTCCATTCCCATTCATCAGACTTTCAAAATATTCATTCCCTCTGATCTTTACTTCATCCCCATGGGTTAATAATCTACCACTTACATCCTTCACACTTTCACATTTCTATCAACTGTCACTTATACATTTCTGCACCTCTTTCCAGACTAAGTTCCTATTTTCAGAGTAATAATCACTTTTCTTCCTAGGTCATCATTTGCCTCCTCCATTTTCCTCTTCACTAGTCTCTTGACGCGCTTCTTGATCTTAGTATATTTATTTCTTGTTTCAACTGAACCCTGTCCTGTATCCACTCTAGCCACTTCTTCCTCTTTTCCTTCTCTGCTCTCTTACCCTCTTCATCCACCATGCCATACCTTTCTTCTTTGTTGTTACTCTTGCCACACCACACACCGCTTTAGCATTCCTGACTGAGCAATCCCTGTTTATCTGTCCATCTATCTATTGCCAGACGCCTCAATCCTGAATGGGGTGGCCACAAACAAATTGCCTCCATGTTGCCCTGTCCAATTTCACTCCACTGCCTTGCTCCCAGCTCACACACCCCTCTCTCATATACCTCTCCACTCCATCCCTCCATCTCATCCTCAGCCTCCCCCTCCCTTGCATACACTCTTCTTGCTCTCCATCCTCTCCATCCTCTCCACATGGCCAAACCACCTCACTGTATTTCTCCAAATGCACTCTGTCACAACCATATCCACACCACAATGCTCCTTCACTTCCTCATTTGTTAGTCTGTCTCCATGTAACTCCAAATGCTCCTCTCAGATAACTCATCCCTATATACAGTATATATATATATATATATATATATACAGTAATCACTCCAATATCCGGATCAATAGAGCCATCGGTAGGTTCGGATATTGGTTTTGTCCGGATATTGGGCCCCAGCTTATGGACTTGTACTTACGGACCCTAACACAGAGAAACACCTATACAACTCCCTCCGGACATGCATAGCACCTATTTAACACCCAAATCACACCAATAAGGCACATAAATGACTGAAATAAATGCAATAGACACATAAAATGTGGGTTTAGAAGTATGTTCATACATTAATAAACATTCTGGTACTTATGGACTCTAACCGAACCTAACCTAACCGAACTCTGAAAAACACATTCCTACTGCACATGCATGAGGTAAGTTTAGTATGGAAAGAAGTACAGTATGACACTTTCTGGTAAGTATAGTATGGGAAAAAATACAATATGAAACATTCTGGTAAATATAGTATGGAAAATAGTACAACATGAAACATTTTGGCTACTTACAGCAAGTCCCTGGCCACCTCGATGAATAACCGCCTCCTCTCGGACTCTGCAGTAAGAACGATTTCCTGAAGCACTTGCACTACACTCTTCCTGAAGTCTTGCACTGAACTTAGTCACTAACACACAGAAGTCCGTTCTTTTCACAGTGTTCACTTTAGTCCAAATAATGTTCCATTAAATTTAAGTGTTGCACATTAACTTTTCCCAAGCCATGGCGAAGAGCGTAGGTCTTGTCGCGGAGAGACAGGCGGGAAGTGGGGAGGATGCAGCGGCGCTCTATCGGACGTCGGAGGAATGACAAACCAAAACAATGCTCTCACGCGGCGCGCGCGGCAAGTTCAAATTACGGACGGCAAAAAATCGATTTTTTTCCCAATTTTTTTGGATTTTCGGACCATTTTGGGAATGTTTGATCCCAGGACAATAAGGTTCGGTTAGTGGGGATGTTCGGTTATTGGGCGTCCGGATATTAGAGGGATTACTGTATATATATATATATATATATATATATATATATATATATACCGGTATATGTATGTATGTATAGCATTTACTATAATCTCAATTATCCGATGTGATAGAGCCAAAGACATGTCCGGGTATGGACAAAATCCAAATATGGAGCAGTGTCCTCTACTGTACCTATACCCAACCTATCTGTACAGTACCCCTTCTAACTGCAGTGGTCTTCAGTCTTTTGGCTGTATTAAGACATCAAACACACATAAGATTATCCAATATACTGCTAGACAGGAAGAAACCGATGCATAAACAACAAAAGTCCACAAATCCCCTACTTATATATACAGTACCCCTCCTGACTGTGGCAGTGTTCTTCGGTCTTCAGCTATGTAGACATCAAAACACACGTGGGAATATCCAGTATAATGCTAGACACTATGAAAACAATGCATAAACAATAAAAATCCACAAATACCCTACCCATATGTACTGTACAATACCCCTCTTAATTGTGGCAGTCTTCTTTGGTCTTTCAGCTATGCAGGTGTCAAAACACGGATGGGAATATCCAATATAATGCTAGACACTAAGAAAACAATGGATAAACAACAGAAATCCATGAAAAAATTAATGATGACAGTGGGTAATTATTGCGCTCCAATCGGATTGAGCCGGTGAAGGTTTGTATCCAAGGGTTGGTTGGGGTTTATTGCTCACGTAATGCCACTCAGGAATGAGTGAGGCTGGTCACTCATCTTAAATGTCAGGACCAACAGCCTAGCCCCGGGCTCCTACGCTTCTCATGGGGCAATGTAGGATTGGATGATGGATGGATGGACAGTTGCAAAAATAATTTTAATGCTCGGAAACCGTACGTTTCTGGGACACCAACAGAACCAAGAACCCAGCTATGTCTGCTTCCGCGTGCACAAAGAAAAACATTTCCACAGCCAAATTTGCCTCCGGAAATTGGTTATATTAGTATAAACTGTATACCATCATCTTTGCTGGTGTTTATACTATAAGCTAATAAAAACACACAAAACCGATCAGTAAAAGTACATAAATACAATTTGAATAAACTTGTTCAAGAATAAAAATAGCTTCAAATCACTTCCCAACATCCTAGCGCATAATTTTGGCCGCACCATGCAAGAGAATAAGCATATGTCTAGATGCAGATTTTCATGAGCTTTCTCATGGTGTTTTCGGAATTTCGATATGACCAATAGCACAGGTGGTCCCCTACTTACAAATGGTCGACCTACAAATTTTCGACTGAATAAATTTAGAAACTGTACTTTGAAAATTGAATTTTGATCTTTTCCCGGGCTACTGATATGCAGTACAATGCAACAGCAGCGAGCTGAGTCACTCCCAGTCCGCCCAGGATATCGTTAATGTAGACAATCAATGCCCCAATGCTCTAGTGTTCTGTGCTGCCATTTCCCCCCCCCCTCCCCTGTATCTACGTTGTGTTTTGTGCATCCATCATGTCTACGAAATGCGCTTCTGCCTCTCCTGATACTGGTGAGAAGAAATGTATCGGAAACCAAATTTTAGAGCTCTGCAGAGGCGGAGCCTGATATCTAATTCTCATAAAATGCGGTTGTGGATAAAACTGTGGAGGTCATGATATTAAATTTTGCAGACATGGACACAACTGTGGATTATTTTTACCTCCATGTCCGCGGATGCGGATTTTTTTTTTTACATTATGAAATAGTATTGGCTTTAGTCCAGATATGCCAATATATTAACACAGCACGTGTAACTATTGCGACAGATAAATAGAGAGAGAGAAAAGGAACAATGAGAGACGGAGGGAGGAAGAGAACTAATAATGAAGACAACAGAAAGAGGTCTTAGGGAGTGGTAGGTGAGAGGAACGGAGAGGAGAGTTGTGGATGAAAAGGAGAGAGAAAAAGAATTATGAGAGAGAAAGGAGAAATATTGGATGGGCAGAGATCAGCAACCTTTGCGGTTCTTTGACGCAGAGGCAGATTATTATGCGGAGCTTTTTTTGTCTGAAGACGCGGACACGGATAGTAATGCAGACATTAATGTATTTTCACTGCGGAGGCTCGGCGGAGGCGGATATCCAATACATCACTAATATGGTTACCATCCAGTGTTGTAAGTTACAGGAAACTATTTGGCTTGCCACTCATTGTAGAGCCACCTGAAGTGGAAAGAGGAGTAATAAATAGTGATAGCAAGGATGGGAGAAGTAGGAAGAGAGGACGTACACATAAAAAGAATGGAAGAGATGAAGGAAGATTGTGGGCAGCACTACATTGATTGAGTGGATGATGGGTGCCCCCACCTCCCACCAGTAGTGGTATATACTAGTATATACTGTACATTATATTATCTTAAGACACTTGAAAGTAAACTAGCACATAAACCCATTTCTGACCACTCCCACCAACCTATATTCCCCCATGGACACTATTTTCCCCAAGGATCTTTTTATTTATTTATTTTTTTTTAATCCAATCAACCTGTTCCCACTAGGGCCAGTTCTCCCAATGGACATAATCCCACATGGACATATTCTCCATCCACCCACTAACCCACATACCTACCCAATCACCCAGTGTAGTAAGCCCATTTCCTGCCTTGATCTACAGGACGCCACCCATCCACCTATCCTACCCACTTAATCTGCTCATTCACTCTGAATACCCTGCTCTGCCATCCACCCTGCCCACCCTACTTGCCCTACCCACCCACCCTACCCTGCCCACTCCACCTGTCCACCCACCAATCCATCCCACCTATCCACCCATCAGACTCCACCAACAGGATGACTTGCATATTTACACCCACACCCACACACTTATAGACTAGACATTTATTGTCTTTATAATAATTGCATTCATATTCAGCGCACTTACTTTTACTTATCTTGAATCCAACAACTTAATTAGTGACAGACAGTCACTACTGATAAACTCAATCTCCTAACTCATACCATCCATCAGTCAATTGAGCAACATGGAGAACCTCATGCAGTAGCCCTTGATATTTCTAAAGCTTTTGAACCATTCCCAGCTATCCAAACTCCCTTGCTGTGGCCTATGGCCTAACGTCTTTTGTTCCGCTGATTTCCTCATATCTCAGCAACAGAAAGACAAGAGTTACAGTAGATGCTGTATATTCCAATTTCCACTTGATTAATGCCAGCGTGCCACAAGGAACAGTTCTGGCTCTAACTCTATCCTCATTCACATTAATGGTCTCTAATCTGTCACCCATAATCCCATTCATTCATATGCAGATGACTCAACACTTCACAGTTCATTCACACTTAAACTCCCATTCACAAAGTTCAGTATCTCTGAATCAAGACTTATCTAAGATCACTGAATGGGAACAAAATAACACTGTCTCATTTAATGCTAGTAAAACCACATACAGTACTGTATCAATTTACTATTAGACAAATATTGCCTGATTCCTAAGTTACCTTTAATGCTACTAATATTCCTATCTCTAAAAGTATTGAAATTCTCGATGTTTCACTTAGTTCCCTCAGCTGGACCTCTCGTGTTAGCTCATTTGCTAAAACCGCTTCAGAGAAACTTGGATTATTGTACAGAGTCCACAACTTCACTGATAACCAGCAAGCTATAAGTCATGTGAATTCTCAATTGGAATATTACTCACCCTTGTGGAATGGATGTGGAGAGGCAGCACTAAAACAACTAGAGTAGACAAAATTCAGAACAAGGCTGTTAGAATTATTAATAACCATACTACTGTATAACAATTGAACTACCTCCCGTTTAAGCAAGAAGGAATGTTGCCTCCTTTGCATTATTTTATGGATGGTTTCATTGCAAATGCCCAAACAAAGTTGTATCTATTGTCCCATCTCTCCATGTCTTTCCTCGGTTTACACCGGCATCTGGTAGCGCTCACGACTGGACTGACACTGCCATATTGCAGAACATCTGCCTGTCAAAATTCTTTTATTCCCCTACGTGCATCTCTTTGGAACTTGCTTCCCCAGAGTGGTTTCCCCCCAAACTTCAACCATTGGCTATTCAAGTCCAACTGTTACAGGTATTTTATGAATGGAGGATGCCTGTAATCCAATGTATGGAATACATATATTTTTTAATTCACTTGTTTTTCCTTCCTCTGTTCTGTTATTTAAAAAAAAATATATATACTATATTTTTAATAAATCATCACCCTGGATATGTCATCTTTCTCAGTGTTTGGGGCACACTAAAAATTTCAGTTTGGCTAATGTAAGATTGTTACATACAGTGGCAGGAAACTTTTTTAACTTGAATAATTGCAATTTAATGCTTTTTTTTTTTTTTTTTTTTTTTTTTTTTTTTTTTGCTGAATGTGAAGTTGCTTTGCAAGTTTCCTTCAATTTACAGTGGCAGTACTATGTGAGGAGTGATATTTTAGAACTGTTATACCAAGGACTGCCTCTACTGTGTTGTGGTTTTTCAGATCCCTAGCACAGGACTGACAGGTGATAGCTGTTGCAGTGTTTTGATTTTAGCCACACTTTGGTGGTACGATAGGCAGATGCTACCTATGTTGATAGTCTTAACTACTTAGGTACACAATAGGCTACATGTTCTAATGATAAGGGATGCTGTCACCTTGCTATACCAAAATTACTGAGTGGAAATGTTAAAGAGCATCTCCATAAGGTGCAGGTATCATTATTTTGTTCTGCCCTTGTGATGTTTTGGTGGATATCATCAGTAGTAAAGGGCTAATTTCTGAGTGTAAAACATAAGTGATTAATATTGCTCACTATGCTTCTCCTATGGGCAACTTATTGTTTCAACAAGAACAAGCTATGTCACTGCTTTTAAAAAATAAAGACAGGGTAACTATTATATGGAATATGTATGCTTTATACAGGTATCTATATCTGCACTTAAAAGGATGTTGTCAGACAGGTGTACAGCACTGTAGTATAATGTTGGCTGTCTACTGTTCCAGTATCTCATACTGTTAATTTATCATTCTCATTATCATCATCTAAACCCATTTTCTCACATCCACATGGAGTACCGGTAGCAAGATCTAGAACAAAGTGCTCGGATGTTTCTGGGGATAATACAGTTGTCACTAATTTAAGTGCTTATAAAACAGATGGTGGTAGCAAAAGTGCTGTTATATAATTTATGTTTGTGTTTTGTTTGCAAGATTATGCTGGAGAGGGACACCTTCATGTGGTGGCAGAAATATAACTAGGTGGCTCTGCAGCACAGTTACACAAACATCCCTCAACTCACTCCCTATCCCCCAAAAGGAGGATTTGGACTGCAGGAGAACCTTGGGACCCTCCCAGCCCCTAAACAAGATGGTGGACTGCAGGAGAAGGGCAGTTTCAGCCAGCAGGCCACCAAGTTTAAGTTCGGATCAGCCTGGGGCAACAACAGCAGCATATAGCAAGGGGTTCTGCAGACTCAAACAGAGGTGAAGCGAGCAATTACTGATGTCTTTCCTAGCATGTGTATAAAGTAACTGGTAGTGTAAAAATCAATGCCACTTTGTACATTTATATATTTCGCCTTTTGCAGTTTGATATTTTTTCCAATTTATGAAATAGAAACATATTACAGTACTGTACAGTAATAATGTGCATACTTCATGGGCTGAAGATTTTTTTTGTTTATAAATGAGGTGGTTTATTCCCTGTCAGGCTAGTAGGCCAGTGTAATGATGGAGCAGCTAGCATATTGAAAAATTATGAAGCCAAGACAGAATCTGCTTGCTACAGACAAATATTGTTGCCCTTTATTATTTTCCATTTTTTGACCATGTACAGTAATTTCAGGTTACAGTAATTCTTTACACGTTAAAAATAAATAAATAAATAACTAAATAAATAAAATATAATGCTAAAGTGGATAAAACACGTGAAACTGGAATGATGGAAAGCAAACACTGAATAAAGGAGTCATAGCTATGGCCTCCCAGTATACCTTATGTCATACTTGTCATTAATGTGCCTGGCTTCTGTGTAATTTCACAAGAAAAATTTGGTGTTTTACTAAAATGGATTAGGAACTGTCCTCTGTTGTTAGCCTGAGGAAAGTATCAAGATACACTCATATCACTGACAGGTCTAAGAGATATGCCCTAACATATAACTCTACTGTAGATTAGATTTCTCTCAGATGAATAAAATTATCTGATGATAGACTGAATACAGTACATATGAACATTCACAACTAATGTAGTTGTGTGTATGTAATATTAGTAAACTTTAAAATTATATTTTTAATATCAGTATAGTTGTAGTGTATGATGATGATGTACCATGTGCAGAAATAAATGAATATGGAGTGCAGCAAAGCCTCGTATGCCTATAAGACTGCAGTGAAATGCCAGTTCAGTTTAATAGTATTTTGCTTTGTCTTATAAAATTATTACGATATTCTGCCTGTTCCATTATTTCCTCACCACAGCAGCCCAGTTAGGGCCAGAGTTGAGAGATAACATTTTTAATCACACAGGCTGTAGGAATATTGCACAAACATTCAGTATTGCTGAAAAATGATGTTTATATTGCAGTATTTGAAGAGGGGTATTTTTGGTGTCGTCTGCTGAGGTATGATAGGAAATTTCCTTACCATTTTTGTAAGTTATTGTAATAAATCTTTATTATTTTAGTATGTTTTTGTTCTGTTTAATTGTTGTTCCTTGGAAGAATAGGAAAAAAAGGGATTATGGAAGAGTAAGAAGCATAAGTAAATGAGACATGGCAAGATCACGAGTGGAATTAATGGAATTGAGAGAGAGAGAGAGAGAGAGAGTAGCACATTCTGACCCACTCATGGAATATGATATAGTTGCCTATGGTGGTACCATTCTTAAGTGGCGGTTTAGGTGGGGCACGGACCTCTGTACAGTGATGCCACGTGTTCCATACCCGCTATGTGAACGGCCCTGATATATGTATTAGGCATCACAATAAGATAAACACATAAGAATACAAGGGTAATGTGTGTATTATAATATATGAAAGAACAGTAAACTGATTATGCGAAAAATATTGATACGGCAATACAGAAACGTGGCATAATTATTTTACAGTGTTGCTTTTAAAAAAGTAATCACTTTTATTGGCTGTTACCGTATTTCTGGGGTTGGTAATAATGTCACAATTATGATTATGAGATAATGTGCAGGAATATAAGCAAAAATATGCCAGTTTCTTGGTAAAAAAATATACATTAAACCCTCGTGAGCGGCAACACACACACACCCAGTCCCACCTGGTCATCTGTGAGGGATAGAGGAATAGGCCTGTTTGGGGACACCTCTTTAAAAGAACGCGCCAAGACTTTAACCTCCTGGGTGGTGTGGAAATAAAGTCAAATTTACAATATGTACATCATAACGTAAAAGAAAATAACCAAAATGTATCCTAAAATACCACAGACGAGAAAGAGAGAGGGGGGGGGGGAAGGCAGACCAGGGGCAGTGTTGAGCGCAACCTAGTGAGAGATGAAGGAAGGAGAGAGTGATTGAATGAAAACAAATCATGGCGCCACAACAACGAGGTCATCTGGCGCCATATGTAAAACAATAATATCTTTAAACATAATTTGATATAATAAAAACAAAATAAAGAAATGAAAGCACAGGTTTATAAGTCACTCATAAAAGAAACAAAATTCCCAAGGGTGACGCATATCTCCCCAAGGAGAGAGAGAGAGAGAGAGAGAGAGAAGGCAGGAAAGGGGCAGTGTTGAGTGCATTGTCAAGCTGAGGGAAAGGTGAAGGGAGGGAAGGAAGGAGGGTGAGTGAATGAAAAGGCGCCGTAACACCGAGGTCATCTGGCGTCATATGTAAAACAATAATATAATAAAAAACAAAATAAAGAAATGAAAGCATAAGTTTATAAGACATAAAAGAAACAAAATTCCCTAGGGTGATGCACATCCTCCCAAGGAGAGAGAGAGAGAGAGAGAGAGAGAGAGAGAGAGAGGCATCGCGAGTATGGAAAACGTGGCAACACTGTACAGAGGTTCGTGCCCCACCCAAACCGCCACTTTAGAATGGTACGACCATAGGTCACTTTCCATACTATGGAACTCTGCTCCAGCCACAGAAACTGATATGACTGCCTGGGTCACTTTTCCATACCTTGAAAGTCTGACCCACCCACAGAAACATACAGTATACAGGACTGGTTGCCTAGGTCACTTTTATCCATTCAGTGGAATTCTGACATACCCATAAAATTTGATATACACTCAACCCTCGGCTATCACTCCCAATTGGTCCCGCTATGGCTGCGCTATAGCCAAAACCGTGATAGCCGAATTGAAGAACTTATGGTAATAATTCTAATTGGTGCCATGACCTCAATATTTACCCCTAAGATACCTTTTTTGTACCACATATTAGTATATAATAGTCTAAAAATGAGCATGTTTTATGATGTGATCACGATTCTTATAAATACCCCTCACAGTTGATTCATTGATGTTATGTTTCTTCCCCACACTTCGCTTGGTCTCACCATTCTCCAAGTTTCACATTTCCAGTTTATCTGCATAACATAGGTTCTTCCTCTTCTTTATTTCCCTGCCAGGTGCCGCAGCATCATGTTGGGTGATGGTTGGGAGACGGGGAGGGGGTACGTTGGCCATGGTCATATCATAAAAAAGGTTATTGTTCTCGCTATCACTGTTCACGGTCTGAGGGCGCGCACTTGAATGGTTTGGCGGGCAGGAGACTCGGTCAGGTGGCCAATCAGTGCTCGGCTGGCACTGATGTCACACGACCAATCACGGAGTGAAGCTTTTGTTGGCTGGGTGGAGCACTGGAGCCTGGCCTTTTTTAAATTTTCGAACATTTGCGGTGCGTGATAGCAGGCATTTAGTGCGTGATAAAGGTATTTAGGTAGTTTTTTATATAGGCGTGATAGCGAGATATGCTATAGCGGAACCCGTGATAGCCGAGGGTTGAGTGTACATAGTAATCTAAGTGGCTTTTCCATATTATGGAATTCTAGGTGGGGGCACTCACCAATCACTCACTCGATGTAGTGCTGCTCTCAGGTTTCAGCCCTTTCCTCTCATCCACCCTTCTTTCCTTCCATCCTCTTCTGTCTTTCTTTTCTTCATTCTTTCCTGGTACTTCTGCCTACGGGTGACTTTATACTCCCTCTTCTGTCTTTCTTTCTCTCATTGTTTCCTCTTCTTTCTGCCTGTAGGTGACTCTACACTGACACACCAAATGGCTTCCTGTGCACCAGGAAACCATTTACTACTCTGGGTGGTAACCATATAACCAAATTTTGGCACCTGGTGGTTTAGTGGGTAATTAAGGCGCTCCATTTGGATTGAACCGGTAAAGGTTCATATCCAAGGGATGGTTGGGGTTTATTGCTCACGTAATGCCACTCGGACGACTGAGGCTTGTCACTCTCATCTTAAATGTCAGGACCAACTTGCCTAGCCCCGGGTTCCTATGCTCCTCATGGGACGACATGGGATTGGATGATGGATGGATGGATGGAATTCTGACTGACCCACAAAATCTGATACAGTAACCAATCACATATCCTTGGATATGACGCCGCTGCCACCACCACCATTGCCAATAGTACCACCCATGGTGGAGGGATGGCATGGAGACATGAAAGAGGTGTGTGACCTGGAGAGAGGGACATGAAAGGGATGTGTGATCGGAGAAAGGGACATGAAAGGGGTGTGTGAGCTGGAAAGAGGGCAGCTTATCATCAGAAGACTGTATAACATGGAGGCGATTCATTTATGGCTACCACTTCCGGGATTTAGCCATCTGACAATACAGATAAATTTTAACAGAAGAAAAGGAAAGAATCACACCCACACATGCATCATACCACCTTTTGCTTCAGGGGTAAGGGTGTAGAGATTGTCTACGTGGAAGGGAGTACGTGGGCTTTGGCAAGTAAAATGTAGCTGAAAGATATCAGTTGGTCGCCTGAGTGGATTTTTGCTAGGTGAACAAATGTGAACAAACACTAGTGAACATAGTAGTGGGCATGTGCCGCTGATCTGGCGAGCATAATCGTACCTGAAAGCTTGTGTGAATGTTCGAATGAGTGTCAGTACATGTTTTCCCTCAAGAGCCCATGGATGAGAATAATCCCAACACATGCAAACTACCTTTCTTCACTTAACATTATGATATGTCAGCATCTGTGGTGGGAATACTGAAACCTTCAAGTACATGAGGTCCCAGAACAAGCATGCTTACTTGAGCATATACAGTCATAAACGCTTGCTCAGCAGTGTCTGTTCATGTTCTTTCGCTAAGTGTAAATCCACTGTCAGAATGGATTTACAATAGGTGAACGAACGTGAACAAAAACTACTGAACATAATAGTGGGCAAGTGCAGCCGATGTGACGAGCATAATTGAGCCTGAACGAGCTTGCATGAATGTTCGAATGAGTGTCAGTACACCAAGTTTTCTTTCAAGAGCCAATGGATGGGAATAATTCCAGCTCATGCAACTACCAGATCAAGAACAAATGCTTACGGGAGCATATAATTTATGGTCATACACGCAAACACTAGTGACTGCTTGCTCAGCAGTGGGTCAGTTTTAGATACTGGTTTTTCACATCACTCAATCCATGGAATCTGACACAACCACATTGTAGACCACGTTATTTTGAATCTGCTCCACTATACACTTGTTTTTGGAAATGTGACTATATTTAATGTAAAAATCCTATACAGTAATCCCTCGATTATCTGATGAAACAAAGCCAAAGGCACGTCTGAGTAGTCGCTCCATCTGGATGGTGGGCTTCTCCCCTGGCCCCCATTCGTGCATAACTTAACTTTGAAAGCCAGTGTAAATGGCCACTACAGCACTTGTTCCTGCTGTTTAACACTACAGTACTCTGTCTTGTCAAGCTGACCTAAAAAAGCAGTGGGCACACAAAACATAATGATAAAATGGCAATAGTGGACGGGTTAATGAAAAACATTAGCTTCGTTAACCGTTAATCTGCTAGTTTTTTAAAACGTTAACTTGGCTAATCACTAATTTGATAGTCCACCAATCTGCTACTTGCTAATTTTTATTTTTTACACATGAAACTCGGTTTTCCTTTATAAAAGACACTCTTAAAGCAACAAAAGTTTTATTAATACCCCAAAATATTTAAAATATACAATTAGAATTCAAAATAGAAATACAAATGACACTCACCTAGGTTGTTGTTGCTACTCTTGTGGACCCTGACCTTATCCTGCTTGGGCAGGCAGACCTTACACTGAAAAATATAATTGTTGCCCTCTGTTTTCCTGTAGGACACAAACTTGTCAAGATGTGGCCAGGGGTTCTCAGGCAGCTCAGAGTCATCATCCACCTCGGCCTTGCCGACATCACCCTCATTAGCCACAACAGTTTCCTGACTGTCCAGTCTGTTCTGGCCAACTTTAGTCTCACTTACAAACAACTGAGACAAGGGGATAGACTCTTGCGATGTACTTGATAGAGACACCATCACTATGAGTCTATGATCACTCCACAGTCCAAAGTTCTGTTGGCTTAGAGTCACTATAACACTATCGATTTGACAATTTAAATGATTCAAAATGCTTCTGACCTAAAGTAACCTGTAACAGAAAGTAAATAACAGATTTACGGAAATCAACGGATATTTTAAGGTAAGTTAACAATAATCCGTTAACTAAAAAAAATTAAGACTAACGCGTTAACAAAAAAATTAGCTCCATTATTAACGGATTAATGATTAACGTGTTAATGCCCACCACTGTAAAATGGAATAAAATCATGGCAAAACAGAACAAAATCATGGTACAGTACAGTAAGCTAAAATAAAATCAATGTCAACACTCACGATTCAACCATCCTACAACAATCTTACCCAAAATCTCCGGTTTCTCCAGAGTCATCACTACCCTTTCCTTTTCCCTGGTGAAGGGGCCATCATCACACACCCTAGGAAGAGGCATGCAAGGAATAGCAAGGCCAGAAGCAGGTAGTGAGCAACCAAAAAAAACAACGTGTGCCACTAGAACAACTGTTTATATTGCCGCACAAGAACTGAGACCGAGTGAGGGAGGTCTCTGGCAGATGCTGGGTAAACTAACAAGCCACAAATGGCAATGCCACCGGTCTGTTCCCGCCCGTCTGGGCGGAAATTTTCTTCCGCAACCATAATTTCCGAACAGACGCAAGCATTATGTCCGGATAGTGGGAAGAAATGTACGAATAATGGTTTGGAGCAGCCAGATCACAAAGTCTGGGAAATGGATTGTCTGGGTAGTGGTCATCCAGATAATCGAGAGATCACTGTATTTAACTGCCTTGGATCTCCACCGACATCTGCCAGTAGCCAGCCATATTTAACGTTCGTAACGGCTATTTTTAAAATCTGAAAGCTGGCTATCAAACACAAATGAGGTTAAGTTAGGTTAGGTTTGGTTAAATCATTAAGTTTCCCATTGCTTTGACACAAGATACACTGACGTGTCCAGTCAGAGCAATGGCTGGTAAACAACGTGGCCAATTGGAGAGACTGTCAGTAAACACTGACGGGCAACCGGGCCACTTTATTACCCAAAAATAGGTGTATTTTGCCTTGGGTAGGCCTAATCTCTAAAACAAATTATTTCCAAAAAAATGAAGCTCAAATCCATTCAAATCACACTAAAATCGACAGGAAAAAATATTTTTTGTGTCGAAATCGAGTGACGTGATCTACCGAAAACTAACCCTATCAATTCCTGGGGCTTTCCCCATTCTGACTTTTTTCAATGCTTCCACTACTTCCATCCTACTGATCCCTTCCTCCATTCTCACCACCCTGTTTCTCCCATCCATTCCCCAGCCACTTAGTATATACTCGCATTACTTTCATTCTCTATGTTTAATTCCTGCTTAGCTTAAACAAATCACCAGTATTTACCATAGCTTATAATTATTACAAAGGAACCTTACAGACTAGAATCACTGAAGATACCCATAACACTTCACAAAATTAATGCATACCCATCCAACATGCTGAAAATCATGCTAAGAATCATAAACCCAATTGCTATGATAGTTCCACAGAAAAAGTAAGTGACTGTGATGGCTGTACGACGTGCTTGGCACTGCTCCTGCATTATGACGAAATTCTCCATTTTGGTACCCAGCACACTCCAGCTCTTCTCCAACCTGGTTTGGTGTTCCCGTGATTATTCTTTACAGTTATGGCTTGAGGGAGAAGCACTAGACGAGGACGGGGTGAGAGTATCTCAGACTTGTTGCCAATGTGGTCTGATACAAAAATGGCTGCCGCTCCCCAACCCCAGGTCGTAAACAAAGACTCAGCCTCTTTATCAGACACCTTCCGTCCTCTGTCTGGAACTACAGTTGATCATAAATTTGATTTATGTGGAACTTGCAATATTGTGACTAGGTTAGATACTATTGGCTGTGATCGCTGTGAAATCTGGTTTTATCCCACATCTATGTGTCCGAGATTCCCAGACCAGCTAGAAGAGAGTATTAGAGAGTATGATGGTCAGGGTACTGCTTTTATCTGCACAAAGTGCCATTCTGTTACCAGTAAGAGTGTCAGTGTGTCTGACTCTGCATTTAGGCAACTGTTCTGAACGGTCACAAAATTATATGAGGCAGTCCAAACTCTCTCTGCTAGGCCCGACCTCAGCAACATTGGCCAGGAAGGTCGGGACGTCCAACAGCCTGTGCCTAGGCCTGGCCTATCCATGGCCTCAGCCAATATGACAGACAGGGACAGCCTAATATCTCTTATTAGGGAGGAAACTAGAGAAATGGAAGTCATCAATAATAATTTGAGGTCCTAAGGTACAATCCGCTGACTCCTTAAGCGCTGCTTTTGATCCCGTACGCAGATTCATTCTGGGATCCCAGGTAATTTTATCAGATATCACATGCATTAACAGCGACAAAAAGGTGTACCGTGCTAAGGTCCTGGATGATGATATGAGGAAACACCTGTCAGATAATGTGAGGAAGTTACACAATACCCAATTTAGCCACATCTATGTCAACAGGGACCTGACATATAACCAAAGAATGGAACTGGGCACCAAGCGTGCACAACATAGCACTGCCAGTGGAGGAAGAGCCAGGGGACCCACTACCACCACAGGCTCTAAGACCCACCCAGCTAGGCCTCATACTGGTGGGGAAGCCATGGCTGTACTTGGGACTTTTCGAACCCAGCCTGGTTTTGTCGATCCTCCCCTCACTCCTTTGGACACTCAGGATGCTGCAGCCCATTCATGAGATGGTTCACCCACAAGAAATTTAAACCGATAATCTCGCAGTCCTCCCAGGCAACAATGATTTTTTACAATTTGAAATTTGGGTTCTGTAATGTAAATACAGTAATCACTCTAATATCCGGACGCCCAATAACCGAACATCCCCACTAACCGAACCTTATCGTCCTGGGATCAAACATTCCCAAAATGGTCCGAAAATCCAAAAAAATGGGAAAAAAAATCGATTTTTTGCCGTCCGTAATTTGAACTTGCCGCGCGCGCCGCGTGAGAGCATTGTTTTGGTTCGTCATTCCTCCGACGTCCGATAGAGCGCCGCTGCATCCTCCCCACTTCCCGCCTGTCTCTCACCGCGACAAGACCTGCGCTGTTCGCCATGACTTCTGTGTGTTAGTGACTAAGTTCAGTGCAAGACTTCAGGAAGAGTGTAGTGCAAGTGCTTCAGGAAATCGTTCTTACTGTCAGAGTCCGAGAGGAGGCGGTTATTCATCGAGGTGGCCAGGGACTTGCTGTAAGTAGCCAGAATGTTTCATGTTGTACTATTTTCCATACTATATTTACCAGAATGTTTCATATTGTATTTTTTCCCATACTATACTTACCAGAAAGTGTCATACTGTACTTCTTTCCATACTAAACTTACCTCATGCATGTGCAGTAGGAATGTATTTTTCAGAGTTCGGTTAGGTTCGGTTAGGTTAGGTTCGGTTAGAGTCCATAAGTACCAGAATGTTTATTAATGTATGAACATACTTCTAAATCCACATTTTATGTTTCTATTGCATTTATTTCAGTCATTTATGTGCCTTATTGGTGTGATTTGGGTGTTAAATAGGTGCTATGCATGTCCGGAGGGAGTTGTATAGGTGTTTCTCTGTGTTAGGGTCCGTAAGTACAAGTCCATAAGCTGGGGCCCAATATCCAGACGAAACCAATATCCGAACCTACCGATGGCTCTATTGATCCGGATATTGGAGGGGTTACTTATCATTAATAAAAAACAGTAGTTCCATTCTTATCCGGACGCTCAGTATCTGGACATGTTTGTTATCCAGATGCTGGACCTTGGCTGTATTAAACCATTATCCAAATTTACTTACTATAATCCGTACGTAAAAGTCACCGAGAACTTCAGCCAGCCAGCCGACACGTTCAAACATTCAGTATCATGGCCGCTGGCCTCGAGCCGCGAGCGGGAAGTAATCCGTAACCCACAACCAGAGCTAAAATGTCCGTCCGCCCCTGTATTGAATGGTCAAAGATGCGCACTTGTCTGATCACTGCCGATGAACTTCCAGCACCCGAGTATTATGACTGTAAGGTGTCAAAACATCCATACGCATCCCCACCGAATGTTCAACGTTGCGCGGCCGCAGGGCTAAGTCTTTCCCAACCGCCACCACCACTGAACATAGACCACAAGCCATGAGCACATGTTCGGTGACAGTGGCCGTCAGTCTCTCTACCGAACGTTGAAAGTCCCTGGGCATCGTAAGTTGTGTTTCTGCATGGCCACTTGGCATCTAACAGACTGCAAGCCACGAGTATTTGTAAGGTAAAAGCACCCGTCCTCCTGTTGACAGAAGGGGGAGAATCCTGCCCACAGTCTCGTTTCTCCCCCCCTCCCGTCCCTCCCCCATACCCTCCCAGCTCCTCTGTCACTCTGTCAGTCCACACCCTCCTCTGTGATGATAACACTGACTCGTGAGTTTTCAAAGTTTTCTGCGATTTATTCAAGTACTATTGGTCGTACAGAAATTCCAAAATGACCACAAGAAAGCTCATGAAACTGCATCTACACATATGCTTAACTTTTGGAAGGTGCTGGTAAAATTTTGCACTAGGATGGTGGGAAGTTATATGACGGTAAGTTATAGTCCCGAACACTTTATTCTAACTGCATTTCTGTACTTTTACTTACGAGTTTTATGTGTTTTTATTAGCTTATAGTATAAACACCAAGGAAGATGATGGTATACCATTTGTACCAATATAACCAAATTCAAGTGGCATATTTGGCTGTGGAATTTTTTTGAGTCCCGGGAGCAATCATTCGTCACAGATAAGTGATTTTCAAATTGTCTTCAGGTTTTTTGTTGAGTTTTGTTCTTTATGTATTGTTTTCTTGATGTTTAACATTAATATGGACAATCCTATATGTGTTTTGATGTCCCAGTATGGCAGAATGACCAGAAAACAATCCCAAAATTAGGAGGGGTGCTCTACATATAGTAGTGTATAGGTAAGGTGTTTTTTTGGTCTTTAATCTTTTTTTTTTTCAAGGTTTTCTTGGAATTTAGCATTACATTGGATATTCCTGTGTGTGTTTTGATGTCCAAATATGGCAGATTGAAACAGTGCCAAAATTAGGAGGGGTATTGTACATAAAGTAGTGTATAGGTCGGGTGTTTTTTGGGTTTCTTTTTTTTTTTTTTCCTTGATGTCTGGCATTACTTTATATATTCGTATGTGTTCTGATGTCTAAATATGGGAGACTGACCTCAAAACAGTGCCAAAATTAGGAGGGGTATTGTATATACTGTCATACAATAGTGTACAAGTGGGGTGTTTTTAAGTTTTCAATGGTTTTTTGTGCATGGTTTTCTTGGTGTTGAAAATTATTTTGGATAATCCTATGTATGTTCTGATGTCAAAATATGGCAGACTGACCAGAAAACACTGCCAAAATAAGGAAAGGTACTGTACATACAGCAGAGTAAAGGTAAGATGTTTTTTGGTTTTCAGCATTTTCTCTGCATTGTTTTCTTGGTGTTTAACATTACTGTACTTTGGATATTCCCTTGTGTGTTTTGATGTCTAAATATGCCTTAATGACCAGAAAACACTGCCATATTATTAATAATAGGTACTGTACAAATAGGTTAGGTATACGTTGAAGGTTGGGTATAGGTAGGGTCTGGGTATGGTAGTGGAATAGTTTTCATTATCCAGATGTTGCCACTACCCAAACATGACTTTGGCTCTATTATGTCCAGATAAATGTGGGATTACTGTACATATAATCTCTGATTTTCTGTCAGATACAGATATCGATATCTTTGGTGTCACTGAATCCTGGCTGCTGCCTCAAATCCCTGATTCCATTGTCCAAATTAATAATTTTAGCCTCTCACATACTGACACTAAGGGCAATGCCCGTAAGCACAGAGTAAGTACCGGTATCTATATAAGGAGTCATGTAAGCTATGTAGGTGTAAATATCAACTGTGATAATGTCTGTGCCATTCATCATCTAGCATTTAACCTGTAGGCAATTGTTATATACTGCCCTCCCTTCAACAGCAATGCAGATAACCCAGCACTACTAAATTTCCTACTAGACTTCTGTACATCCAAAATAAGAAAGTAGGTGCACCCTCAGTGGGCTCCATAAGGTTGGACAACACAGTGTTATCATCTGACTGTACTCAGATGACAGAAACTTTTGCTACATTTTTTTGTACAGTTTATTAACAAGTTCCTTATGCTCGCCTCCCTCACCAAACTTTTGAGAGTTCCCTCGACAGAGTGACGTTATCCTTGCATGAAGTGAGAAATAGGTTCACGGCATTAGACCCGAACACCAGTATGGGACCTGATGGTCTGCACCCAAGTCTTTTGAAATATTGCCCAACCTTATCTTTCCCCTTGTTTTTGATATTTCAGAAGTCTGTCACCACTGTTAAGTTGTCACAGGATTGGGAGAGATCCATTATCATTCCTATATTCAAGAAAGGCTCTCGACACACACCTCTTAGCTACAGGCCTATTAGCCTAACTTCTGTCTGCCATAAAACTCTGGAGAGAATTACTGCAGAAGCATTGTACAACAACTTCGATAGTAATGGAGCGTTGTCAAATGAGCAGTATGGATTCAGACGGGCAGAACAGCTGATGACCAACTGTTACATGTGTATAGGCTAATGATGCTACAGTGTGGTTGGACGTTGGGTACATTGTGGATACTGTCTTGTTTGACTTTAGCAAGGCCTTTGACAATGTCAAACATTCAATACTCACTGACAAGCTAAGGCTACTCAGGGTCAGTGGTTCCTTGCTGACCTGGATCTCTGACTTCTTGCCCAGCCGCACCATGCAAGTATCTGTGTCAGGCTGTACCTGTTCCTCAAGATATGTTCTCAGTGGTGTCCTCCAGGGATCTGTTCTAGGCCCCTTGCTCCTTCTGGTATATATAAACTTTCTACCCTCATATATACATTCCAAATGCAAATTCCTTGCTGATGACGTAAAGTTTTACTTCAAGTTACGTCAAAACACCTACTCTTCGTTAGCTGTAGATATAAGTACTTGCCAGAAGGACATACAGTAGATATGGGGTATAAGGTCATCGAGTCCTGTGGGGTTTACATTTCAGTCTTGGCAAGTGCACTGTACCACAATGTCAGAGAGGCCTAGTAGATTAGAACTCCATTGGCTCACTTCAGCATTAGCACATGAACAACATTAGTCTCTCTGTAGAAACTACACACAAAGACTTGGGTATCATGGTTTGACAGTTCTCTGAAATTTCGCTCACATAAGAACTACTGTAAAAAAGACAGCAGGTCTGGCAAATACAGTAGTTTACTGAAATCCACCCTCTGTTGTGACTGCAATTTTATGCTGACTGTTCAAATCCATCAGATCTCTCCTGGAGTTTGGCTTCACTGTATGGAACACAGGGCAGCCCCCCTACCCTCGCTTACCTAACACAGTGGTCGCTATTCGTCCGGCTTCTGGGCTTCCCTAGTCCTCTCCTGTGCGTGTCGAGCAGCAGAGTACCAAAAACCAACACCTGGAGCCTTCAAACCCCCATCCTGCATCTTCTCCCAACACCACGCTGGACCAGACTCCTAGGCAAAAATACCCGCATACGAGTCATATAATCACTGACAACATAACTCACAGCCCTCAGTGAATGTCAGAATGTCTCAATACTGTATACAGGTATTTGCAAGCTAGACTTCTCCCAAAATAAATCAACACTTCTGCTTAAAATTGGCGAGAATCCACAGGGCTACACACAATGTGTGCAACTTTTGGCGGGCAAGGGCGCGATGTTTAAAACTCAACCCATCTCCATTCCCCAAACACCATTACCACCACCAAAATCAACTACCACCATTACCTCCCCCACCACCACCAACTACCACCGTTACCTTCCCCACCACCACCAAACTGCTACCATTACCATCATCACCACCAACTACTCCCGTTACCTCCACCATCACCAACTACCATCATTACCATCACCACAACCTACCACCATCATCACCACCACTAGCTACCATCATTACCACCACCACCACCAACTACCACCATTACCATCACCACCAACTACCACCACCAACCACCATTACCACCACCACCACCAGCTACCACCATTACCATCACCACCACCAACTACCACCATTACCATCGCCACCACCAACTACCACCACCACCACCACCAAAATCAACTACCACCGTTACCTCCACCACCACCACCAACTACCACCATTACCATCACCACAAACTACCACCATCATCACCACTACCACCACCACCAGCTACCACCGTTACCACCACCACCACCACCAACAACCACCATTACCATCACCACCCTCAACTACCACCGTTACCTCCACCACCACCACCAACTACCACCATTACCATCACCACCCTCAACTACCACCGTTACTTCCACCACCACCACCACCAACTACCACCATTATCATCACCACAAACTACCACCATCATCACCACTACCACCACCACCAGCTACCACCATTATCATCACCACAAACTACCACCAGCTACCACCATTACCACCACCACAGCCAGTTACCGCCATTACCACCACCATCACCAACTACTACGGTTACCACCACCACCACCTACCCCCATAAACATCACCTACTACCACCATTATCTTCACCACCACCACCAACTACCATCATTACTATCACTACCACCACCAACTATCACCATTACCACCACTACCACCACCAACTATCAAAATTACCACCATTAACTCCACCACCACCACCAACTACCACCATTACCACTACCACCACCACCATCAACTACCACCATTACCACTACCACCACCACCAACTAGTACCATTACCGTCACCACCACCATTACCATTATCACCACCACCATCAACTACCACCATTACCACTACCACCACCAGCAACTAGTACCATTACCGTCACCACCACCAGCAACTACCATTACTACTACCACCATCACCATCACCACCACCAACAACAGCTACCATCATTGAGTTGAGCAAAAAAAAAAAAAAAAATACAGTAAAAAATAAAGCAACACCACCATCCAGTCCCATTTCTCCCCATATAACCAGGAGCATATACCAAAGAGTTTCAGGAGGATATGCAAAATACAGGTAGTTGAAAAAAATGTCCTTATAACCTAACAAAATGCACAAGGTCTATTTTAGGCTTTTGTTGTGCACCAAGGCTCATCTGGACTATAACCTGGTGAACTGTAGACTGAAGTTGTCTTTTTACAGTCTGTGATTCTTTTCAGGAATAAGGAAGGAGTTGAGGGGCATTTTTGGATGAGTGCCATTGCAGAAAGGCATGCCTCTCAAGCAGCATTTGCTTACTACACATAACTGATCTACCATATACAACTGGTATCTTGGCAATATTGAAACAAGATTGTACTGTGTAAATAACATCATCACAATACAGCATAAGAGAATTTCAGCTTAACAGCTATATAAAGTTAAAAAGTTGGTTTTCATTTAAGTTTTTTTTATTTCAGTATGGTCTTTGTTACCTGGCACTAGATTTTAATTATTCCTTTTGTTTAATTATCACTGGTATATTAAAGTTGTTTTTGTTCCATGATTACTGATAATTGGCACCACTTATTTGGACATTTTTAAATAGCACTAGATGGCACGACTACCACACCTATGCATCTTTATCTGTATCTCCCTCCTTACTTTACGAAATGAAGGGATTAGACATACCCTTCATTCACCTTTTTATTTCAGGAGGGCCTCCTTCAATCAAATTGTATAATGGTAACATTATTGTACTTTACAACATAGGACTGAGTATTCTTATCTGCATCCCTTTTTTATTTCTTTTGTCCAGCACTCAAAAAATGCAAAGGATGATGAAAAACAGTGTAAATACATAACTTCATGAGTGATTAAACACATGTATATCTTTAGACATGGTTTATCCCTTTACCACGGATTGACCCCACTTCACTGTTCTGTAGTTTTAAGAGATTTTCCCAGCTGAAAGGGTTGCAAGTATTTTCACTTACACCTTCAGAACAATTGTTCTTTCTTAAGCTGAACAGAATGGTATGGAGGTATCAGGAATACAATGAACTCTCAACTACCTGGTGTAAATCAGCCAACCCGTATGCCGAATAAAGCGAAACAACGGATACCCCCCCCATTGGCTCAACATTCGGCTTTGGGCCGGATGTTGCGTTACTATCCGTCTCAACCCTCTATCCTAAAAACTTCCCCATGAGTAAAAGATGAAAACTAAGCATAAAATACAATACAGTAATACAGTGCTGATTGGCTACCGCATACGACCTGGATGATACTCCTTGCAGACAGATATTGCACAGAACCACCGGTTACTTTCCATTTTGGTGCCAGATGTTGCATAATTTTCATTAAAAACACCGAGCCAACAGCACTGGATATTGCATTGGGCCAGATAATGCAATGATGGATAACTAAGTTTACTGGACATTGAAATAAAAAAAGTAGCAGTGAGGAAGTATGAAGTGCGTATTTGGGAGAATATTATGATAGAGAGGAGGACAATTAATGATGGTGAAGAGAAAGAGGGACACGGGGAGGAGGAAGTGGGATGTGAAAGGAAGATAAGGAGGATGGACAAAAGAAAGTAGCACATCAGAGGAAGATAAGAGGAGGTAGAGTGAAAGATGAAGAGGAGGAGGAAGAGTTATGAGAAAAAAACAGGAAAATGTGAGAAAATGAAGATAACAGGATGTGGAAGGAAAAAAAAGAAGGGGGGGTGGATAATGTGGAGGGGAAGGGAAGATAATGAGGAGGAAGTGCAGCTTGAAGATGAGGAGGAAATGTGGCTCAAAGATGAGGAGGCAGAGGGGAGGGTGGAGGAGGAGAGGGAGGATATATGGAGGATGAGAAGGGAAACTAATGAGAAGAAAAAATGGGAAGAAGAAAGAAGTAAAGAAAAGGAAGAAGAGATAAGGATTACACAGAAGAGAGGGATGAGGGAAAAAAAAAAAAAAGTGCAGAAGGAAGAAGGTAAATAACAAAATGATGTGGTTAAGACTACATGAAGGAGAGAAAGAAGTGACTTTTACTTCAACTGACTGCTCTATAAATCAAATGACTACATTCATTCTTGAGCCCTAAGCCCTCCACCAACTTTGGTCTAAATTGGATTATAATTGAGATGTGACCTTGATCTCTGACCTATTGTTCTGAAATTAATTTCCTTCATCCTTAGCTGACCTCAGTCCTTCTGCCAAGTTTGATATAAATCAGAAGAGCACTGTTTGGAATACAGAGCCTAATGTTTCACCAAATCCCGTGAGCTGCACCTTTTATGGATTGTTCTCAAAAAAAAAAAAAAAAAAAAAAAAAAAAAAAAAAAATCTTAACACTCAACCCTCCATCAAACTTTTAAAATCCAACTGAAACTGGTTAAGTTGATGTTGCCATGTGTCCTTGAACTTCGACTTTTTTGTTATACCTGGGCCACCATATGAAGGCATCCCTCTCCAGCAACAAAACTGCCCGTATTGGCACAGGGCATAAAAGAAGCGTAACACATTGCATGATGCTACAATTTTAATATTTACAAACCATACAAACCATACAGCAAAAATTGAAACACACAGAATAGCACACAGATTTGTATATATATTTATATATTTATATATTAATCTCAACTAAGAAAAAAAAAAGTATATATGTTTCTCTAATGCCCCAACACAATGCCACTATCACAATGGAAATTATGCTTAAATTATGCTGGATTTTTTTTTTTAATTGCTAAAATTTCATGGCTTATAAACTTAGAAAATAAATTATCCTTTGATTCTGACACAAGTAGTGATGAAATTGGCTCTCCTTAACCCCTTCACTCCACTAACATTTCACATTGTTACAGCTCCTCCAGACAATTTTATTCAGCTTTGGAAAGACTTGCAACTGGAGGAGTAAAATACATCTTTCCTTTATACCTTCACTGCTAAAGCTCTTTCCTAAGCTGAATACACTTGTCTGTGGCTGGCAAGAATAAACTAAAAATAATGTCACCGGCTTAATGGAGCATGAAATGAATGAAATACTGTACCTCAATCTACCCGCTGAACTACCTATGTCATCTTTACAACTACAGTTATTATATATATATATATATATATATATATATATATATATATATATATATATATATATGGAAGAGAGCAAGAGGCAGGAACCAAAGTTGATTGATCAAAACAGGAAACTTGGCAATTGTGCACAGCCTTTCACACACCTCACACAAAACTATGCATCAGTTGTCCGTTTCAGTATCGTAAAACAGTAACTCCTTCAATAGGGTGACAGCTTTTCCATTTTATTCTTCCTACCTTCAACAATTTTCTTCTGAGTAAGGTACATCTGCACTGAAGGGGTTAATGAAGGCTATATCTGACTGCTCCTGTTGGTGAATTAACTCCAATTCTCAATAACATTATCCTAAAATACTGTATCAAGAATAAAATATATATACATAATCAGACTGGAGCAAGGGTGTCTTTTCTGCTTCACTTGTGCTTTTTCCAGACAAAATTGCTGAGCTTAGGGAGGACTCTTAACTAGAGAGCCTGGGTTAGACACAACCTTCATAAATCCCTTCACCACTATAGGAAATTTCCAAGCTGAATAGGTGTACTGTATATCTGGTGGCAGCAAAGAATAAAACAGAAAAAATGTCCTCTGGCTGAAGGGGGTAAAACTACAGGTTTCTTTAGTTAATGGTTATGTCGTTAGATATGTAATGCATACACCTGTACACAAACTGCAATGATGTGACTACCAGGCAGCATTATACATGATCTTTGAGATGTACTAATTGAAGAAAAAAGGTTTAATATATTATGGCTCAATAAAATGCTAGTCTGAGATGCCTTGGGAATCTATACAAGATTATGATACGATAATTAAAAATTTGTGCAAGAGCCTTGTGCAAGAACCAAGAAAGAATATACAGAAATGGTCCATCTGCCAATTACCAGTCAGGTGCTTTACTGCCCCATCAGAAGCAGAGAGACTGAGGGCTTCTCCAGATACATTATATATAGCTGGTATATATATACTGTATAATGTAAGAATAGCCAGTTACATGCCCCTCGTGTTTACTGCTCACAAAATGGCGATCAAAGGTTTGTGACTGATCATTCTTACACTAAATGTCTGGACTGAGCAGCCAGACCCTAGGACCCGTTGATCCTGAAGGGACAATAAAAATGTAATGACATTCTAATGTTAAAAAATACATCAGTACTCCCTTGTGTAGCTAATGTATAGTCATTTACCAACTGGTTTCTTTTTCTTTTCCTCTGTTTTTCTTGGGAATATTTCTGCAGTGAACTTTTTATGCTTATAATAATGTACTGGATTCAGGACCTGTATTTCATCCTCCAGTAACAATATACTGTACTGTCAAAGAGGGACTACTTCTGCATATAAACTAATATGTAAATAATATACTTAATATTTCATATCTGTGGTAGAAAAATGATAAACAGTAACCCTCAAAACATCCACTAAAATTTATCAAAATCTTTGAAAAATAAAATACAGACCAAATACAGTAACTAGATGAAAATAATTCCAGCTGTGTTGCCACAAAAATCTTCATGCCAGTTACGAAAAAGTGAAATTAAAATCCTTAACACTCCGACTACTACTCACTCTTGAAATATCCTACTAAAATCTACCCTTAACCTTAGCACATGTATTAGTAAATGGGCTTACTGCTGTCAACTAGGCTTCGGCTGCCGCAGAAACTATTTTGCCAAACCAACCTAACACATCATCTTCGCAACGCTAGTCTTTGTATTATGGTATTATCGCCTAGACCTTGGGCTCTGCTTCATGCACCCTAAATCGTAATTCTTTATATATTTAACACCATAACCATATTCTAACCAAAAATATCAAAATCTATTATAGCTGAAGTGATAATAGACAAGAAAAATGGCTGCAATGGATAAAATAACAGATGATCATAAGTTTGTCTGTGAATGACAGTCCAGAGCATTGATAGGCTGGTGTGTGTGTGGGGGGGGGGGGAGGGGGGTGAAGAATGGCTTGGTGGGAAATGGTGGTGGGTTAGCAAATGGGTAAGCTGGAATGGACACTTTTGAGATATGGCATTGGTTTTCAAAATATACATGGATACATCTGACATAAGTCCCACAGGTAGCTTATTGGTATGTAACTGTTAGTGTATGTACTACTGATGTAAGGAAACTTAAACAGAATTCCTGAAAGATCTCTGCAGCCTTTATATATGTGAGGAAATGAGGTGGTGATTCTACTAAATACATGATCCCTTAAACCCACTTAAATCTTGTAATTGGTCATTTCAGTTATTATGAACAAAAATTTCACATTAATATCTATCAATAGTGATATTTTTCTTATACTTAACTCATCAATCCAAAGCAGATATCAACGATGCATACAGTGCTATATTCTACACTTAAGTAAACTGGTTACCATTTTACAGTACCGTTTCAAAGTCAGATATTCCCCAATCTGTTACATATTTGTATTACAATACCAGTATCATAATAAATAACTTTAAAATTGTTTCTACCATTTTCATAACACAGGCTATATTTCAAATTTTTAAAATTTTCCATAGTAAGTCCTGTGTAAACTCTCACTAGAAAAAAGAAACATAGGTTCTGAGCTATCATCTGTTTTTTAGCAACAGATCAAAACTCAAAACTCTAGTCTCCTTATCCTACGAAACATGCATGATACAAGCTACATATGCTAGTGATACTTTCCCAACATATTCCATGTAATAAAACACTATACAATATACCTGCATTGGCATCACCATCTGTACCCATGAACTGGTATGTATTCTATTATGGGACCTTTCTATAACTACTGGAAGTATACTATCCAACACTATCCAGTCAATGTGATTCTCTAGTGAAAAACCATACACACAAGATCTTGTGCTCTAACCTACTCCAGCTGCAACAATCCTACATTGATATTTTCACACAACTGCAATGAATGTGATACAGGATAATCCATCCTGCAATATTTGCACAACTTTACATAATGGTAAGACAGATAAACAATTTGTGCATATAATAAAAACTATAGTGAAACCTTTTGTAATGCTACACCATAATTATGCAGTTAATCTTGTTACCAATAATAATTTAACATTAATATTTCCTATAATAAACACACCTAACAATAAGTAAAACAATAAAAATACAGCATACATATATAAATTTCAAATCCCAACAAAAGCAACACCTTCCATTAAAAAAAAAAAAAAAAAGTTAAAAAACCCATAAAATATGATACATTCCACCCCATCTCTGCAAATACAGTACAACTAAAACTACAAACCATCAAAATTTACAAATGTTTCACAAAAAATGCCCAACTAAAAGAAAATTCAACCACTCCACTAAAACATGTGTAGTTCAAGGTAATATCTGATAGTGTGGGTGTTACCTTACAATATCAAGGAATAAAAGAGGAGGTTGATGCATTATGGACATCTAGCCTAACTGGATATACTAGCAGCTATTATATTTCTGGCAATGCATACTGTACTAGTAGAGAAAAGGATGTATACTAGTTTTAATAGGAGTAGAAAAATGTGAGGTAAAATTGAAATCCTAGGGGAAAGATGAGACAGGATTAAGCTGCTTAAAAGTGCAATCCCTTCAGGTTAGATTCAAGTTCCATATATACCGTACCGTAATACTGATGCCCCAAGAAACACAACCATCACCAAAAAACATCTGATACCCTTAACCCCTTGAATCAAGTGACATATATTCATTAGTTTATTCTTGCTACCTCTAGAAAATTTTTGTCCTCTTTGGGACACATTTCTTAGCAATAGTAGTTGTAGAGCAACCCCAGTCTGTCTGGCTGAACAAACCCATCAACCACATGCTAGAACTGCCCATGCAAGACTTTCTCATGCAGTGAACTGACATTCACTTGCAGTGGACAATGCCCTGCCATAGCAAGGTACAGGGAAGAGTGTGGAGGTTTGGTTCCCGGATGAATGCTGCACTTGCATCTCTCCACCCAGTTAACAGAAGCACCACAGTAAGCTCCACATCACCCCATTTTTGGTTATACAGTTACTGACCAGCACTGTAAATGGTTTCCTGGTTACAGGAAACCATAAGGCTTATCATCCAGTGTAGAACCACCTAAAGTGGAATGAGGAGTACATAAAAAGCCACAGGAAGGATGGGAGAAATAGAAGAGGAGTGCAGATAAAGAAAAAGAATGATAGGGATGAAGGAAGAAGTAGGCAGCACTACATCAAGTGAGCGAATGAGGGCTGCAACCACCAGCCACAAACCTTTCTTACTGAATGGGGTCAGTGAAAGCTATAACTAACCCAAACTTAAACTCTCTTACACTGACAAAAACTGTCTGGAAGTAGCAAGAATGAAATGAACAGATCATCAGATTGAAGAGGTTTAAATGTGATTTACCAGACATGCCCAGAGAGATGAAGTTACCCACAGTACATTACATTTGACTTCACTCATACAGAAACATACATAAATACAACACATGCATCCAACACTTTCCACTAATATAATATCACACAAAGAAAAAAACAAAACAAAAAACTATGGAACATCCTTAAAGATACTTTGACAACACTGGTAATATACAAGGTTGATGGTAATACATTTTTATACAGTTTATACAGACACATCTAAGAAAACTCCATGGTGGTAGAAAGAAAGAAATGCAATTAAAAAAAAAAAAAAACTGTATTGATACTGAACCATGAACATAAGCTCACTGACACTGCTGGCAGTGGAGATGGAAGGCATTACACGAAATATAGCTATTTATGTGACAGCAATAACAAACACAACAAAAAACTATGAGAATGAAATATACTCATGTCCAGGTAGAAATGAGAAATATGGAAGGCAGGATAAAATGCAGGCAAGAGACCGCTAGTGAAATTTTGCTTGCAATTGAATAGTGGCAGTTATGAGTATGCACAATATCTGATACAGCAGCTTCTTCAGCAGCCAGAGACAAGGAAACTGTGCGATTTCTATCATAATTTCAATGATAATTATGGTCTTGGGAAATGTGTGTGGTCTTTGGTTTTCAGGTGTGGTCATAAGGAATAAATGCAGTCCTAGATATATGGCAGGGATGTGCTCCAAAATATCATGACTGTTTCCATTCAACTAGTACTGTAAATTGGGAGGACCTGGCACATCAGTTTTACAAAAAAACAGTTGTACTCTAGCAGGCATTTTTTCTAGAATTTCTGTGGACTCAGTAGCAAAAATGAAAGGGGGGGGAGGGAGGGGGAATCTTTATACCAAGGACTCACTGTATAGGTAAATACATAGTGACACAGCTACTCTCATCTGAGAGAATGCATCACACTGCCTTACAATTACACATCAATCATTGCTTTGTGTATTAGATCCAAGTACAGTAAAACCTTGATAATCCAGACTACTATAAACTATTGTCCTGACATTATGTCTGGGTGAAGACTTATATTTTGTCAGACAATATGCAAGCTTTTCCTTCGGTAAGTCTTAAATTAGAAAATAAACAATGTATGGTATTTTTTTCTGTTGTCATAAAATTCATTTCCATCTACTTATTATGAATATAAATAATGTACAAGACTTTTACATCTAAGCATTCATGAAAGTCAACAAGTCAGTATAATCTAACTGCTTAAACATAGGCTTAGAACAAACTGTTAAAAAGAAAATCTTTATGCATTTTAATTTACAGGCTTACCGTATAATACTGTACAGTATGCTAAGCACCAATCTGTCTTGATACAAAATGAAAGACTAAGTGAAGATCCAATGCCTGTCAGTGTAATACCAATGGTCACTGCTGATAAAGAGAAAGTAGTCTGGTTAAACAGGGCTTTGCTATACAAACCTAACAAGTCACTTGGTCACTGATTTTAGTGCCCTAACATACAGTGCACATCTTTTGTATGTCAGTGCAACTGCTGTATCACTCAGTATTTAGCAAAATAATAAGGGAACTGAGTCCCCTTACTACAATTCTGACATGCTGGATTTTACTAACATACTGGCAAACTGAGGCTGGAGCCACTAACATTTTTATATATTTCTCATTACGACTGTAGTAGACTAAGGGGTTAACTGACCCACCAGTAATGTTGTACTGTACCATATGTTGTAACTTCCATCATAACACGAGTGTTTCACAACAATTTTAGTACAATTTACATCTTTTTCGTTGATTCATTTTGCTACCTCCAAATAATTTGATTCAGTTCATGGACATCCCTGAAGCTAAATTGCATAAAATGCCTAAAATACAAGATACAATCTTGGAGATGCCAGAGCTGGGCCAGGCTGGGAAAAAGGACACTCAAGCACTATGCATCCACACCACTGGTTGTTAGTGAAGTATTTTCTCACTTGGGCCAGGATTCACAAACTTATGACAAACTCCCAGTCAAAACTATTACCCCTATCTATTTTTGTAGGAACAAGGAAAGGAAAATTAAGAATCTTTACAGGTCTCTTGTCTTCCTCGTAATGCAAATCTTAGGTATAAGATGGAACTGATTATATGTATGTCTATGAATTCTGGTCCTGGTATGAGGGCTGATATCACAGTATGAGACAACAAATACCATAACAGCAAACTTAACAATGAAAACATGGGAACTATCACAACCTATCAAACAACAAAAACACATGATGATATGTTGGGGAAAAAGCTCACCATCTGCATGTTCCATCAAATAAGTTCCATGATGACATGGTTTAGATTTCATTCTTATTAAGAATACCTTCAGATAATTATATATCTAGCTTTGGAGAGAATTTTCAAACTGGAGCAGCTAGACACTGCCTTCATTAGAAGCCCCTTCAGCCCATGAGATGCGTCAACAGTTAAATAAGATTATCCGAGGGTTGCAAGTATTAAGTAAAAACACATCGAGTACAAAATTAAATACACATAAACCAATACCGTGTATCTCACACAAAGCCACTGTATGAACTGAGAGAACCTTGAAAACCCTTCATTCCAATGATATTTTTCTATTTCATGCTTAGTATTTCCAGATTATTCTGTTCAGATTAGGGAGAATACCACAGTACTGAAAGAGCTAATGAAGGCTGTATCTAATACCTCAAGTTCAAACAATCTCTACTGAGATGAATAAAATAGTATGGGAGTATCAAGAATGAAAAAGACATCCTGGGAACGAAAGCATTAAAGCGTATAAGATGACGATGTAAATCAGCTCAAGATGTTGTATATATATCCATGGATCATGCAAAATGTGTCTGAGGTGCATTCTTAAAACAGAGATCGCAATAATATAGGAAAGCCCTCAATTTCTGAATCAGTTTTGAATCTCATTAAGAGAGTAGTGTGGCTGGCTTCCTTATCTCTCTGCAAACTGTGCTCTATAATGTGATAAGCAAGCTAACCACAGACAGTCCTTGTTTTAAGTCATGAATAAGCTCCAAAATAAATGCCGGTAATCACTTTTTACTGAATTAATACTATTTATTAATACTGTGCTACACCGGTGTGGCCTTTCCATGAACCCTATTCAAACTTGTCTTTCACAGTTTACTTCTTAAGCATCATAGATTACCATAGATACTGAGCAGTTTTAAGAATTTACCTGTGACATAAGTAATGACTTGTTTACATCACACATACCGTCACCCCAAGAAAGTTACCACCAGGAGTAAAATTTGCTGCCAAACTCTCCAAACACACATCTTACTTTTGGCATAATTTCAAATTCTTTACTGATGTTACCGTTGTATATTTTCAGTTGATTAAGTTATGATAGGTTAGGCTACATAAGGATACGACAGGATAGGAGAGAATTGGTTTGGATAAATTGGATTAGGTTTAAGTTAGGATTCAGATTGGGTTTTGGCCCGATAGGTATGCAGGCGCTTTCTAGGTTAGGTTAAGTGGCAATCCGTGGTGATTAAAATCAGGGGGATCGGAGGGCAAAGCCCCCAGTTAGGCTAAGCTTGGTTATGTTAGGCTGGATCATTGGGCTTCCTATAGGTTTGATTATCTGATACACTGGCATGTCCTGACAGTGAGACTGTCGGTAATCAACATGTCCAGTAGGCTGGGTGAATTTGCTGTCACAGGCAAACCAACAACTTCTTTAAATACCCCTCAATTTGCAAATTTGATTTTTCCTATACACTTTTTGTAGCCTAAATAACCAGAAAACTATGTGTTGCATACCATACTAAAATTACTTTCATAAATGGCTGTAACACTGCAAGAAGGCAGGCAGACAGCTGCAACTGTTGCACCTATGTGGAAAAGTTTTACCTATTATTAAATGAAGGAAATGGCAAATTGGCTTTATAGGTAGCAAGTAAAAGTTAATCAACAATTTCCTGTGAACTTAATAACAGAGAAGAAAAAAGTGTAATGTTAGTGAGGCCTTACTGTATTTATAACCACTCCACACATGAAAGTCAGAGATTAGGGGCTTGCACATACCACTGCCCTCCCAGTTTTAAGAATATGGCTTAACCCCTTCACTTTACATGATGTATCTTTTATCTTAATTCTTGCTGCCACCACATGATTTTATTCCAGTTAGGCAAATTAGCTGTAATGATGGGGTTGATGAAGGCTGCATGTACCCTTCCTGTTAAAAAACTCATTCCTGAGCTGTTTAAATCATCTAGTGGAAGGAAGAATAAACTAAAAATACATTACCAGATTCAAGGGCTGAACAAAATCTTGCTAATGGAGGTGTTATGAGCTGCTATGGAAGAGGAAACCTCACCTCCAAAAATGCGGCCAAGCATATAACACAGGATCCAAACACTGATATTTACCATTTGGCTGGCAGCTGAACAAACACACAAAAGTCTCAAAACACTGTCACTGGTAATGCCATGAAACGATTACCTTCACCACAACTCCTAAATAACGTCAGTTTCCATGTCACTTGCAACTTTTTTTTTCTTTTCTTGTTTAGAGTTGGTTGAAAATTTGGTACCAGTAATGTTTAATTTTCCTAATCACAATGAAAAATAAAGGTTTTCAAACAGTCACATCACAGGCTCATCACCAAATTTAGCTGTTTTTCACGTGGGTCACACACACACAATGCACATCACAAGGTACTCTCTCCCAAAACACAGTCATCGCATTTCCAAACATCTCTTTAGCTTGGCGTATGGGAAAGACATATCACTGTCAAGCAATGTAAACACTATATATACAATAAGTCTTTGGTGTAATAATCCACATAAGTCTGGAATTCCAAAAGCAACAGAGGAGAGGAAGGATTTGCAGCGCAATATACCTTAATGCACAATATACCGATATTTCAAAGCTTGTGCCTCTAGTTCACTAATAAGGTACTTGCACCAACAGGAGATATCATACAGTTCTTATATAACCCACTCTCACGGTAAGCATTTTGTGTAGAGATATGGATTTTTAACAGGGCCTCTAACTGGGAGTTCCTTAGTTTTTAAGTAATTAATGTGGTCAGTCAAGAGATCACTGGACACTGGGTAATGCCACATGTATACAGCTGGAGAGATTCACTAACAAGCTTTGAATAAATTCCCTCTTGTAACTGATGTATGATTTGTTGAAAGAACAAGAAACAGGAATGTTCTACAATCTCCTTTCCTTGTTCTTTCACAACACACACACACACACATACACACACGATATGTTTTGAAGAAGAAGCAAGAGGCATGGAAGGATTTTACACTCATTTGATCCTCCTTCAAAGAACAAATCAAAATTACAAAAGGGAGCTGATAAAAAATCTGTTTGCGAATCAGTCCAGGCTGCCCTCCACATGAATAGCACACACATATTGTAATGAATGGCATGACTGAGGACTATTTACAGTCTTCCAACATACTTAAAACACAACAACAATTATTATCTTCTGGTACAGCAAGTGTGTCTGGAGTTATAAAGAAAACAGGGCCCAATTCTTTACATGGACTCAAATCTTCCATCATTTATGCAAAGATGTCAAAATTCAGTTTCAACAAGTAACGGTTCACAATATCTTGCCTACAATCATCTCTAAAAATATATGGTAATATACTGTATTATTGTAGCTAAGCTTACTGAAGACAGTCATGAATGATGATATTTTACTCAAATTTTCATGGTTCAAATATTACTTCAATGTGATTAAGTTCAATATAATCAATCATCCTGGGAATTATGAATGTACTGTATGTTTGACATTATCAATCCAAATGTTAACTTAAAATACATGATTAACGGACATAGATCTTTTATTTCAAATCGAGAAATAAACCATTTTTCTTCTATATGGTTTCATATGAACTGAACAGCTAGTTTTCTTTTTGACACCAGACTGTATTGTCAAAGGGCAATATCACAAAGCCCAAAATTTCAAGTACTGCAATACTGTATTATCATTTGCATCTTCCATTATATTCACGTCTCCTGATGTTTCTCTACACTCTTACAAAGTAGTATTAAATCAACTTAAAATATAAAGGATTATGACAACTTGAGCAGAGGAGTAAGCAAGGGAATGTATGCCCTTCAATTATGCCACAAATAATGCTTTTTTGCAGTGAAATAATTTATGGATTTAGTTTACATATAGTACTGTATATCAAATTTGTTTTCATTACAGCTGCCAAGGACAAAATAACTGGTGTACTGTGCCAATATTAATATTTTTTTCACACAATAGTTTTAAGTACTGTACACCAATCTTTGCCACTCCTGACAAGACAACCCTTATATATACTGCAATTTCAGCAGTAAAGGAACTCAACTTACCATATCAAAAAGCATTTATCAGAGTTAACTGTGCATGTAAATAAATTAGACCCGCATTGAATGTCCGTCAGTCCTGAGGAACCTTGTGTTTCCCTCCTCCTCGTTTTATCTATAGTTCTTGCAAGTAACTGCTACAATAACTTGATTAAAAATTTATGAATTCTTTCCTAAGGAAACTTATTTAGTTTAGCCTGTCCTTGAATTTTCTTTACTCAAACTCTTGTTGCATTTGTGCTCAACTTGATATAAAAGTTTAATGTGGCAGATATACAACCCACTGATGCAAGACAACAAACACTCTTCAGCACTGCGCATACTGAACTTGTAAGTGAGTGACTATATCAAACTTGGCTTTAATATTCATTACAATACAGTACTGTACATGACAAAAACAGAGTTCATGTTTCTCCTCTGCACATGTTCAGACTTCCCAAAACAGTCCACTGGAATTTACTTCTTTTCCTAGCACCTTGGTGATGAAATAGCAATAAACAACTGCCATATTTACACCACCAACCTCCTCAATTTCGAACTGCTCCTGGGAGCTCCTTTCAAACTTGCCACACTTAAATTTATCAAATTTAAAACCAAGACGACAAACACTGACCATCATAATCGGAAGTGGAATTTTAAAATCTGTAATTAACTACTTGAAGGAGCCTTTTTCTTATCTGGCTCTAGTTTAAATTTATCATATTTGCGCCATGATCCATTGATGCATGTGCCAGGCCCTCGCCACCATGCATTGACATCCTGGTAGTGTTGCTGATGTCCCTCATCATGCAGCAGGGCACACAGCCGGCACATGAAGTATGTGTTGATGAACTCTCCGGTACCCTTCCACCTGTAATGGTTGATAACATTAAACACATTACATAAAGGTTATATCATTTAAGCGATATTAGAAAGGGGGATATAAGTTAGGGGAAGGGCAACGAAATGGATGGGGACAGGGTAACATGGAAGCAATTTGCTTGTGGCCACCCCCTGCTTATGGGATTAAGGCATCTGGCTATTGACAGATAGATAGATACATAGATAGATGGATGGATAGATAGATAGACAGATAGTCTTTTTAAATCTTCTTTTGCAGTCAAATTCATGGTAAGTTTTAAATACAGTGCTTCTTAAACTTCCACTACTGCCTATACAACAAATATTCTAATTTCCTAATAATAGTACTGTATTAGCTGTCTCAAAATTAGTAAGTATTTAGAAAAAAACATAACCCAGACAAATAACAAGGACATATTGTACAGTATTACAGAAGGGGTTTGCAGACATATAACTAACATATTCCATAAAGAATACTGGCACTGCAAAATGGGTTCACAGCAGTAGAAGTATACCTATGTAATAAGGCAAAGGCACTTACAACATGAAACCACATTATGGGAAAACTGGCCATATCAACTATAAAAGTAGCAATGGGACTACAACAAGCAATACAATATGGGGGGGGGGGGGAGAACTTACCATATATTAATGTTCAAAACTAAACCACAGCCTTGTACTGTATCCCACTTTTAATACCTTTAATCTCTGGCCTTACTCAAATACCCCTGAACCAGATTTCCACGTCAAAATGACACCTTCACCCAATGCCTCACAATACATACACTATTCTCAGTGAAGCCTCAAATCTCAACCACTGCCTAAAATAATCCCACAGGCAGGGTGGATTGGTTTAAACCAATGGTTTAAATTTTTCTCTTTTTCCAACCCAATTTTTTTTTTTTACTGTGAACACAATTCAGGGAATTTCAGGAAAATGCTGTATAACATATTTATCGTTACATAATACAGTATTTATTGCATGAAATTCTGGAAGAACTGTTAGACAAAGGAAAGTTTTGTTAACACTGAGGCAAAGGGATGACAGATGTTCTTATAACTATACTGTATTTTATTACTGCAGACATTAAATTATCAAAATATTGCATTTTATCCAGCATCTATTTCTATTAAAGATGTAGAGCAATTAATTTCAGATTTATGGGTAGCTACTGATACTCACACCAGTATTTCATAATCTAATTATGGAAAAAAGGCATACCTCAAAATTGGAGAAAAGCAACAAACTTTAAAACAAGACTGTTTATGCCCATTATCTGCTCATAAATAATACAGTATAGCTACATATAGTTGTGGAACTGGTGCAGGTTCTTAACTTACAAACTTGACTGAAAATGCCAAAATTTCAATCTGTCTCCACTGAAAAATTTACACAAAATTAAGATAAAAAAAATTGTATTCCTTGCCAAAATGAATTAATCGCTTTACTTCAGTGTTCTCGATAATATATGTTAATCGCACTTTTATTATATACATATACAGGGAACACAAGGATGGATGGGCAGTTATCTCAGAAGTGGTGAGGGAGAAAGCCGAGAAGGTACTTGGGGTGACATTGGGACAGAGGAGGGAAGACAAAGAAACTTGGTGGTGGAATGAGGATGTTCAGGATAGCATAAATAGGAAGCAGGCAAAGAAGAATATGGATGGACACAGGGACGAAGAAAGCTTTCCGGAGTATAAGGAGACAAGGAACATAGCCAAGAAAGAGGTTGCGAAGGCAAAAGAAAAGGCATCCCAGAAGCTGTATGAGAAGTTGAATAGTAGAGAAGGGGAAAAAGACCTTTACCGATTAGCCAGGCAGAGAGACACAGCTGGGCGGGATGTGTAGCATGTCAGAATGATAAAGGATGCAGATGGCAATGTACTGACAAGTAAGGAGAGTGTACTAAGAAGGTGGAAGGAGTATTTCGAAGAGTTGATGAATAAAGAAAATATGAGAGAAGGAAGGTTGGAAGAGTTGCAGGTAGCAAGTCAGGAAGTGCAAGAGAGCAGCAGAGAGGAAGTGAGGAATGCCATGAAGAGGATGAAGGATGGCAAGGCAGTGTGCCCAGATGGTATACCAGTGGAAGCATGGAAGAGCTTAGGATAGATGGCTGTGATGTGGTTTACCAGATTATTTAACAATATCCTGGAGGGTGAGAGGATGCCGGAGGAGTGGAAAAAAAGTATTCTAGTTCCGATTTTCAAGAACAGGGTGATGTGCAGCGCTGCTGCAACTACAGAGCTATAAAGCTGATCAGCCATGCAATGGAGATATGGGAAAGAGTGGTGGAAGCTAGGCTGAGAAGAGAAGTGAGGATCTGCGAGGAGCAATTTGGTTTCATGCCAGGGAGAAGTACTATAGATGTCATATTTGCTTTGAGAATGGTGAGGGAGAAGTACAGAGAAGGACAGAAGGAGTTGCATTGTGTGTTTGTTGACTTGGAGAAGGCTTATGATAGGGTACTGAGAGAGGAGCTGTGGTACTGTATGAGAAAGTCAGGAGTGGCAGAGTAGTACGTGAGGGTAGTGAAGGACATGTATGATGATAGTGTAACAGCAGTGAGATGTGCAGTAGGAATGACTGAGGGTTTCAAGGTGGAGGTGGGATTGCATCAAGGACTGACTTTCAGCCCCTTCTTGTTTGCAATGGTGATGGACAGATTGACAGATGAGATTAGACAGGAGCCTCTGTGGACAATGATGTTTGTGGATGACATTGTGATATGTAGTGAGAGCCGGGAGGAAGCTGAGGCAGAGCCTGAGAGATGGAGATATGCGCTGGATAGAAGGGGAATGAAAGTAAGCAGAAGCAAGGCTCAGTACATGTGTGTAAATGAGAGAGATAGGGGAACCGTTAGGCTGCAAGATGTAGAGGTGGCAAAGGTATTTGAATTCAAATACTTGGGATCAACTGTACAAAGTAACGGAGAGTGTGGTAGAGAGGTAAAAAAGCGAGTGCAGGCGGGATGGGGTGGGTGGAGAAAGGTGACAGAAGAGATCTGTGACAGAAGGGTCTCTGTAGAAATGACTGTAGTGAGGCCAGCCATGTTGTACGGAATGGAGACAGTACCACTGACAAAAAGACAGGAGGCACAGTTGGAGGTAGCAAAATTGAAGATGTTGTGTTTTTCACTTGGAGTGATAAGGTTGGACAAAATTAGAAATGAACATATTAGAGGGACAGCACACGTAAGTCAGTTTGGGGACAAAGCTAGAGAGGCGAGACTGAGATGGTTTGGACATGAGCGGAGGAGGGATGAGGAGTATGTCAGTAGGAGGATGCTGGAAATGGAGTTACCAGACAGGAGAAAGAGAGGAAGGCCAAAGAGAAGGTTTATGGATGTAGTGAAGGAGGACATGCGGGGTGGTAGGTGTAAGAGATGAAGAAGCTGAAGACAGAGTAAGATGGAGACGAGTGATCCGCTGTGGCGACCCCTAAGGGGGGAGCCGAAAGGAGAAGATATACTGTATATATATATACATATATACTGTATAATTATATAAAATGCACAAACAATGCAATTAATAAAGTAAAAATATTAAAACCAAATAAATCATTAAAGAACTTTTTTTTAGTTTACTTAAAAAAACATGGTTTTTGGTTTTTGTGGGGGGGGGGGAATGTTCTTTTCCCCACCCTGCCCATGTGTCCCCTGAAGTTACTTAAAATCTCTGTTAAACTCTCTCCTCACCCAAGTTACCAATTAAATTCCATCCAATCTACTTAAAATACCCCAAAACTCATTATTTACCACCCTGACTCCTCACCATCCACAATACCACTGGAATCAGCTGGAATACCCAAATCATAACCTCCTGTACAATACAGTATATTACTACAATGATGGTTTTTTATCCCCTAAATTACCCTAAACTTTCATTGATCTTAAACAAAACTCTTGACCCCTAAATTATTCTAATAGTTACTCTGACCATTTTATAATAAACTAAAGCTCCATACATCAACCTAAGTGCTCAGTACAGAGGTATTCATTCTGGTACAGGAGAGAGGAGGTGGTTGACTAAGTGTTTTAGATTCTAAATATCAGTAAACCATAACACTTTCAAAAACACCCTACGCCCCCCGATAATCTCTAAGCTCCCATAACATATTCCTAGACCCACTTAAAATACTGAGGTCATAATTATAGTTGAGAGGGTGGATATGATCAGTGAATGTTTGGGACTCTCAAATCATCCATACTTGAAACTACCTCAACCACTACTCCAAAAGCTCTTAAAATTCCCTAGAGTCCAATTAGAAAACCATACTCATTTCAGAGGCAGCTAGTTGACAAGGCACAAGGGGATCGCAAAATTACCATTACCAAAAAAAAAAAAAAAAAAAAAAAAAAAAAAAAGTTATAGAAAGTTGCTTTGACAGAGTACAGTAGTTGGTCTGTTACTTGGGGTTCCCACTATACCTCACAGCTTCTCAGTGACAAACAACCCTGCCCTAAAATATACACAAAATAATCCAAACTACTTTAAGCAACACACAACTCCCCTGAAACACCTTTAAAATTCACCTACAATACTCATTATAGAGGTTGCCATTCTGATGCAGATGGGACTATGCTGCCTGGTGCCTGGGCCTTAAATAAACCCCCCAAGCTCCCCAAATATACCCCCAACTCACCTAAAATACCTCAACCCACCTAAAATACTCCCAACCCACCTAAAGTACCCCCTGAACCCACCTAAAATACCCCAACCCCCCTAAAATACTCCCCAACTCACCTAAAATGCCCCAATCCACCTGAAATACTCTCAACCCACCTAAAATACCCCCCAAACCCTCCTAAATACCCCCAAACCCACCTAAAATACAACCAAACCCTCCTAAATACCCCCAAACCCACCTAAAATACTCGTTATAGAGGTCGTCGTTCTGGTCAAGGAGGTGTAGGTAATCGGCCAGATGCTTGGGGCTCTCAAAGTCGTCCACATGTATGAAAGAGCGCTCAGGTGCTTGGCGGGTGTAGTCGTCTGGGTGTGCCCCCATCACGATTGGCAGGATGTTGTGGCTGCGGGGACGTAATGAAAGTAAGATGCTGGCCGGGTCGTTGTAGGATAGTAGCGTTGTCACATGAAGGTACAGTATTAAGTGTGTGTGTGTGTGTGTGTGTAATATGGTGGGAGAGTGGTTGCTACAGTGTATGCACGATGTGAGAATAATCATATGAGTGCGTAAGAGAGCGACAACAATGGGTATATAATAGTGTGTGGTAATGGGTATAGTTATATGATGATGTGTGGCAATGGGTATAGTTATATGATGATGTGTGGTAATGGGTATAGTTATATGATGATGTGTGGCAATGGATATAGTTATATGATGATGTGTGGTAAAGGGAATAGGTATATGATGATGTGTGGCAATGGGTATAGGTATATGATGGTGTGTGGTAATAATTGGTATAGGTATATGATGGTGTGTGGTAATGGGTATGTGATGGTGTGTGGTAATGGGTATATGTTGGTGTGTGGTAATAGGTACATGATGCTGTGTGGTAATAGGTATATGATGGTGTGTGGTAACAGGTACACGACGGTGTGTGGTAATGGGTATAGGTATATGGTGTGTGGTAATGGGTATATGATGGCATGTGGTAGTGGGTATATGATGGTGTGTGGTAATGGGTATATGATGTGTGTGGTAATGGATATATGACAGTGGGAACAGTGGGTATATGATGGTGTGACAGAGTGCATGATACCTCCTGAGTGTGAGGTCCTCCTTAATCTAAATGGGCCAAAATCGTCTTTAAGTAACTACAGTAATTTAGAAAAACAGATAATCAGATACAGTACCACAATGACAGGATTAACATTTGGTGCATGATAAGGATATGTAATTTATGGGATAGGTATGCTCTTCCAGTATTCCATGAGATGAAAAAAAAAAAAAAGTCAGAAAATCCTGCATCCAAGGGTGAGAGGGATTCACAGCATACACGTCTGGTTTTGGAGCTACTTAACCGTCGTCTGCTACCTAATTCGGACAACTTTGGTTTCTCTGTTGTAGGTATATAGCTGTCACAGAAGCTTGAGAGTTAATACAATCATAATTGACTCTGGTATTCCATTACACTTAGTACCGGACGATTCTGTTGAGGTGAGGGTAATTTATAAGAACCTGTGTTAACCAGAGATTTTCTGAGCGAAGTTCGATAAAAAAGAGAAGAAAAAAAAAAAAAGGCACGTGTTGGTAATCTAGTCCTTAATGCAGCATGAAAATATGGCGCAATAAAGTGTGTAAATGCCAGAGGGGATTAACGGGAAATACTGGTGATAGGAGGGCTAAGTAACCACCATTATCAGTCGGAAGTAGTGGGTGTTGGCACTGGTGTAGGTGTAGGTGATATGGCTGGATGGGGGCGTACAAGGAACCCCAGAAAGATATGTATTAACCTCTCAGAAATACAGAAAGACCCCAGAAAGGTATCAAAATCCACTGGAAGTAATACCTGACAACAGTAAACCACCAGACAGGATACCCTACAAGACCCCTCTTCAATTCAGCAATACGCGACACGGAAAAGGAATTCATATATAGAACAAAATGAAACTTTTTTTTTTTTTTTTTTTTTTGGTTTATAATACCTCAGAAACTCAATTCCTTCTTCTTTTAGTTCGACAAACCTTCCGCATGACTAATCCCTTATCTTCAACACAAAACTCGGTCGTTCATCGCCTCTCAATATCCTCGTTATCTCTATCTCTTGATCTGTCTCTGAAATACTACTGTACATTACTTCACTTACGAAATCTTCCCAGAGGTTAGTGGATGCTGATAGGGACTCCCTTCACTCTTTAACGACACTCGGCTACTGAATGCACAGAAACCATGTCTTATGACAGAAACACTCCAGTCCCAGCCACCACACGATTTTATTCAATAAAGAAAAACCTCCTGTGCTGAAGAGTTAATTAAGGCTCTATCTAAACTCTACCATCCGAAGTCTCTCCAAACGGTAATAAAATCGTCTGGAGATAACAAGGTCAGATACGTCATCGGATTGAAGGGGTTAATTTCCATCCTCTCGAAAAGTTTCCATCCACTCTCAATTCAGTGCAATGTTACATCTCTTTCGACTATTGGCTATTTCATTGGTTTTTATTTCTCTTCACTCCCTCTCTTCAGTGCAATGTTACGTATACCGGTAGGTCCTATTTCCATTATCGCGATTTCACTGGTCACAGCACTTGCAATCTCTGCCTGTAACCCACCCCCATTATGGAAGGAAGGCAGTATGTACCCAACTATACTTTCGCGCCCCTTTATGTCCAATTCTCTGCTGCGAAAGTTAACCGGTACTGTCATTCCTTCAAGCATAAAAAAAAATTGGTCTACTCGGGAACCGTCCTTATCACTTTGCATTTCCGTCTGCATATACTTATTCGCTTTCTTCTGAAGGGACTTCTGAAGACTAGCATGTGGGTATTAATTTGTTGCAACCCCTAATGAAAGTGAGAGAGAGAGAGAGAGTCCAAAATACCCTTAAGCTTGTGCCTCCCCGTTATCACCACTCCTACCAATATGACAGCATATAAACCTTATCTCTTATCGCCACACACACCTTCCTTCAACCACCCTGCACACACACAGTCGAGTGTTCATAAATTAAGTCTATGACGGTGTTCAAACAGGGCTCGCTCAGTTCAGCGAGGTCCAGTTCTGAGTAGTATTCTTAATTAGGTTCTGTTCTAGACAGCGCTCTTATCTTGGGTGAACTTTATGTGTACAGTTCTTGCCTCCTGTTCTTAGCTAGTGTTCAATTATAAAATGTTTGAAGTTGTTATTCGTCTGTTCACTTCAATACGGTTTAATAAGCAGTGTTCAGGTCATGTGTTCAATTTATAAAGCTCCACAATTCATTATTTTCCGCTATCGTGCATCTTTTCTTTTAAAGGTGACATTTGTCTGTTTTTTTCAGCTTACTGTATATATCTGCCACTCAGAACTGCCAGGTCAACACTTCCACGGGTACTGTTCACACACGTCCTTTATTCTGTCACGCCACAAAACTTTATTCAGTAACGGCAAATCGAAATAAGCTGGTTTAACCCACTCAATGCAATTATTATTTTTTTCTTACTCTTGACACAGCCAGGTGATTTTATTCAGCTTACCAGTGACTGAACTATGCAGCAAAGTCTACAGTGTCCCTTTCAGTACTTCAACAGTTTTTCGAAAGACCTGTTTGACTGACAAGGGTAACCGAACTTCTGATCTAACAACTATTTCTCAGTGAGGTACAAAATATGTATTGTATGTAACCCTTTGAGCTGGGTAGAGAACACTTTTAGTATCCATAAAAGCCTCACCACCTTAACAAGCCTCCTCGTAACTCCTCACGCCACTATCACCCTTGTCAACATTTTATATACCAGGTATGTGTGTGTGTGTGTGTGTATATATATATATATATATATATATATATATATATATATATATATATATATATATACCGGGTATATAATTATATTTCACTATTTTCAGTCCCTTCCTATCATTTCAGTGTCTTGGTGATTTTGGTGTTCTTTATATAAGCATCATCTTTACATCTCCTTATCACATTCTTCACATGTCTATCCCTTTGCTTTCAACGTAACTCTCTCCCTGTCGGACATCGAACCTCTCTGTCCTCCCCCCCCCCTCTCTCTCCGACACAGAACACCCCCGTCCCCCTCCCCTCTCTCTCTCTCTCGCTCCGACATAAACACCCTCGTCCCCCCCTCCTCTCTCTCTTTCTCTCTCACTCCAGCAACACGTCGGAGTCTTTCTGTGTCTCGTTATCTTTCTAAAAATACCACAAAACTTCTGGTGCAATCATCTTATAAAGGATGGGTGTTTGGAATCGACCCTGTGATTCCTTTACTCCCACATACTTGCTCACTCTGTATCAAGGTATTGGACACACACACACACACACACACACACACACACACACACACACACACACACACACACACACACGCACACACACCGTGCAAACAAAATCGTTGTTTCTCTCTCTCTCTCTGATGACTAAATGCATATTACTCCATTCATTTTTTGTCTTACTGCTTGACGTAAAAACTAAATCTCGTTTCCCTGCTGTTCGTGTGTTAGCGTAGAATGTCGTGCGTGTGCGTGTACGGGACTGGGTTGACGCATTGTGTACGCTTCTCACTCTAACCGTTAGCGTGTGTACAGGAACGGTGACTGCCCTGCTCCAAATGTGTGTGTGTGTGTGATTCACCAGGTTGGTCAGGGTAACGTGATGGTTGTGATTATCAGCATTTTACCCTCCCGGAAGAGAGCTAACAGCTCATATAGGCCGATCTAAGGGCGAAGCCTAGACCTTCACACACGCACACACCCATCCTCTTGCTTAAGGAGGGCAGTGACCACCTGCTTCGTCAGTGAAACTTTTCGCATCCCGAGCAAGGCGCGAACCCCCGTCTTAGCAGATGCTAAGCGAGAGCGTTACCACTGAGCCGACGAGCGGTGTGTAATTCACCGGGTCGGTCAGGATCACTTGATGGTCGTGATCGTCAGCTTTTACCCTCCCGGAAGGGAGCTGAAAGCTCATGCAGTCCGATCTAAGGGCAAGACTGTGACCTTCACACACGCACACACCCGTCCCCTTGCTCAAGGGGGACAGTAACCACCCACTTCGTCAGTGAAACTTTTCGCAACCTGAGCGAGGCGCGAACTCCCGTCCACCAGTTGGCAAGCGGGAACGTTACCACTGCACCAGCGAGCGGTGTGTGTGTGTGCGTGTGTGTGTGTGTGTGTATGTGTGTGTGTGTGTGTGTGTGTAACAAGTTCAATTTCAACATTATCTATCTATGGCCAGACGCCATAATCTGGTAAGGAGAGGCCGTTTGACTGAGTTAGTTGTGGAGAGGGGCACTAACCCTCCGCCAACCCACTTGCTGACATATAGGGAACACGTATGGCTGGCTATATGGTTACCACCCAGCGTTGTAAATGCTTTCCTGGCTTTAAAATCTCTGTCATTAGGCTTGTCACTCAATGTAAATCCACCTGAAAATGAAAGAAGAGTAATAAAGTGACAGGAAAGACGGAAGAAACAGGAATAGAGGAGGGCAGCATCATAAATCCTAGATATGCAATGTCTAGACAAAATGATGCACAAGACAAACTTTCACTACGCCAGACACTAACAGACACTGGTATTTCCTCAGTCCTCACCGAACGTCTTGTCTGGTGGATTCCCCTCTGGTCAGTGACACGATTCTACTCGCCACTGGGAAACCCCCGTCGTTAAAGGGGGTTAAATTTCCACTACGATTATTTGTCTTTTATTCCTGCTGCCGCCAAGCTATTTTTATTCTGGTAAGGCCTGGAGAGGTTGGTGTTTTTCTTGCTATCTCTAATCATTTTTTTTTTTTTTTAAATACAAAACGCGTTTCCCAGGTAGTTTATATTCATCATCTTGTACCATATTTACACTATACTGTATACACTTTGACTTGACCTAAAACAACCACCCATAAGTTGTAATAAGAGATCAACAACAGATTATGGTGCTAGTCACGATGAAGAGCTAGTGAATACCACTGAGCTACAAGGAATACACGGTAAAAGGACGAAAATCTTGAAACTGTGAAGTAACTTATAAATACGGGGGACATTTTCTAAAACAAAGAAACAGAAAAACAAGAGTGCAGGGAAAACCATCACCAAAATTGTCAACAATTTTCCCCTTCCACACAGTACTGTACGTCTTTCTTTTTGTATTCTCGATTCTTCCCGACGATTTTTTTCTGCATACGTGAGACTTTCCGAACTGGAGGAGTTACCTATAGTGTTAAACCCATCAACAAGGATTTTTTCCCCAGGATGAATAAAATCGCCAAGAAGCACCAGAACCGACCAAAAATACGTCAGACACACATGGTTAAGTCACTCTCCCATTCATGTACGATAAAGGCTTTACGAAGACTGCCGTGTAGACATGTTTATCAGGAAGTAATCAGGTAGTATTTCCGTGCTATCCAGACGGCTTTCGAACTGAAGTGCTTAGGTAGACTCCATTTTCCCCTTCGGTACAAGAGATCTACCAAAGGTTGAATAAAAGCGTCTCTCGGCAGGCTAACAAAAAACAAGTCACCGCAGTCTAGGGGTAAGAAAAAAATCGCATCTGGAAGTTATATCCACATACGAAAGCTATGCTGGGGTTCAAGCGGGGCCGAAACAGCTGTACCTAACAACTTTCATCCATGGGTACTTAGGGAGCTATGGTTATCACAACACAAAGACGCAACCCTCCCCATGGCCACCCACCTACATAATTAATTCACCCAGTTATTTACTTACTCTCTTTGCTCAACAGCTATACCTCTCTCTCTCACTCTCACCTTTCATGATAATATTTCCCGCTACGAGTTGTTTTTTCTACTGCCAAATTCAAGAGATCTTACATTTTAACTATTACACAATTTTTGTGCTGAAGGATTGTAACTTTTCACGCACGGAAAGGTATCTGATTTACTTAATTCTTGTTATTTTAAAACATGCTCTAAAGCCACACCAATTCATAATGGCGTTTAAATTCAACGCATGACGTACAAAGACTACTAAACTTCCTATCTGCATACACACACACACACAAAACTGTCAGTCATGCGACTCCTGGTATGACAATGAAACATTTACATAGAACCAAACATGTAAACAGGCTCCCGGAACTCCATACAAATACTCAAACAATGGTTATTCACACAAACAGAGAGAGAGAGAGAGAGAGAGAGAGAGAGAAATAGTAAAACACTCAAGCACAATATACCCAAATAAAAGTCGAGAAACTTGGCGCCAACCTAAATGAAGAACAGGCCCATTTCCTTGCTTTATAACTCTTACTTGTTTCTGTACACTTTTTTTTTTCTTCTTTTTCCTCGACAGAGCACCGGTTTAACGAAGTCAGGAAAAAAATCGAAAAGTCGTTGGTTTGTCGGTTACAGTCGTTACATTTTCTTTTTTTGGCCTATTTTACTCCATAATTTTTGCTTCCTTCCTTTTCCTTTCTCCTTTCTTCTCCTACCTGACTTTCTTTCTCATTTCTCTTCCTACTTTCCACACCTTTCTATCTTCTTTCCTCACCTTACTTTCATTGTCTTTTATTCTTTACTTCCTTTCCTTTTCCCTCCCCCCCAATTCCTTCTCTACCTTTATTCTTTCCCTCGTATCTCCTCCATCCTTTTCTTCCTTCGCCCTCTGCCCTCTCCTCCCCTCGCCTCTTACATCTTCCTCTTTCCTTCCCCGTTAGTGCAATACGACTTCCCGCCACGAAAATCACGTCCTGTTTAACACCTATAATATATGCATTTACGTGCTATCTAAGGTCAGCAGTCTACCCTTTATGGTGTATGTGTATAAAGCAGAATATGTAGAAAGCCACAAGTTGACGGTGATGGGTTATTGTGCAGCTGTTGTCGGGATTCAAAATAACTCGCTGAGAGGCCGCCCTCCGCTCGATGTCAAGTCACTTCGTATCTTCAGAAATGAGTCAAAACTCGGGAGCCGGTGGCCCGATTGACTGGAAATTGTTTTATTTTTCAAGTCAGAGCATTTTAACGGTACTGCACATCACTCGCCTGTCTTGTATCATGCTGATAATTTCAACGCCGGACCAAGGACAAATCCATGCCTAGCACTATAAGCAAATAATTTGAAAGAAAAGGCCGGTAATGAGTCATACCTCGGGAACCGGTGGCCCAGTTGGCCTGGAAATTGTTTTGGTTCTCAAGTTTGAGCATTTTAATGGTACCTTGCTCTAACAACTTTGCGCTACATAAGCCGTTTTTACTGTGTTATGGTAAAAACCAACAAACATAAAGAAATCGGATCAGTTTAATAAAGACTATAGTGTCATTATCAACCCCTACAATCCGGTGACGTGTTTTTTGACACGATTTTATTTAGTTTAGGAGTGCATTTTGGAAACGAATGGATTGATGTAGCATTTATTAACTCTTCAATACAGCTTTATGCTGAATAAAGTCGTATATCACCATCGGTATCGACACCGTAACCATCATCGCCTTGCACCACCATAACCATCATCGCCAGCACTTGCACCACCATAACCATCATCGCCAGCACTTGCACCACCATAAGCATCATCGCCAGCACTTGCACCACCATAAGCATCATCACTAGCACTTGCACCACCATAAGCATCATTTCCAGCACTATTGCACCACCATAACTATTTCTTCCACTATCTACTACCATCACCCTATCATTCACCATAACCATCGCCCACCGCCACCACCATAAGAGATGAGGTGCGACCCAATTCAAGAGACCGGTGACATTTCAAACAACTGTCGGCATCCTGAAACAAGCTAATCACAAACAACTTTCCTTATACGAAACCAATTACAGTACGCAGTTACTTCAGTTATGTATTTAACTACTTTATATTTTTCTCAACTCCTTTACTGCGAGGGGCAAAGTATCCCACTGCAGCCAGGCGGTGACAGTAAAAAGATAAAACGTTTCCCTAATGAGAAATTTAACCGTTTAATCAGGTGACAAGTTTTATTGGTTTATTTTGCGGCCTGCACATGACTTTCTTCAGCTGTGGGACGACTTCTTCAACGGTCAAAAGAGAGTCCTATCTAAACCGCTGCAGTTCGAAATGCCTGGTGTTTAAGTCAAACATCAAACGACACTTGTTAAGACGAGAGAAATTTTATCAGTCGTACTACTGATGGCAAGACTGTGGTCTACCCCGGCTGAGACAGTGAAGAACTCGATTTGTCTATATTTACCGCTCTGTTTCCCTGTCCATCAGAAGCGCATAAGCTCGGGACTGTGCAACGTAGTCCAGACATTTATGGCGAGAACGACCATTCGTTCATCCCTGAATGAAATTACGCGAACAATATGCCACTACACACCCCTCCAGTGTCACACTGTACGGGCCACATCCGGCTGGAGTACGAGTACATTACCTCACTAGACCACCTGTCTTTGCTCTGGTTTATGGTTACCACCCAATGTACTATAATTATGGTTTCCTGTGTTACAATAAAACGTTTAGCTTGTCACTCAGTGCTGTCACAAGATCCACCAACATTACAACACCCTCGCTAATACCATATCATCACATCGGTCCTCCGTACGACAGCCCTAGTATATCCCTGTATACACTGTTCTGTATTAGTACAAAAGTTGTGGTATGTGAATGTGTGTGGCATCTAATGCTGCTATTGGGCCCTTCACTCGGGGGGGGGGGGGAGTTCAATACCAGTCATTTTACGCCTTTCCCTACATATTTAACGTAAGTCAAATCCTCAACATTACCTGAACTGCTTTTCTCTAAGCAATCTTGTAACGTTCAGTCCAAATGAAAACTTTACGAAAATCCCTTCTCTGCATGCCTAACACTCGTACAGCACCCGCTGATTCTTTTTCATGTTCGTGCCTTGTTTAGTATTTTATTGCATACAACGCGCGATGAGTTGTATTCTCATAAAACTCATAAAAGCTCAGAGTTAACACCATCGCCTTTGACCCTCTCACGGTGGGGTAAACTTTAGTATTTTACAGCCATTGTCTAGTGATTTTATTTGACGGAGTGAATCACAGAACCAGAGTTACTGTAACAGAAGTGAAAGCTGGGGCTGTCTATAGCTCCTGTCTACTAAATTTTCAAAAACAATTACCGTACCAGAACAAACCTACACATTTAATTTCCACTCCGGCAACATATGTGTCGCCGGCCATAGTTTGTCTGGGGCGATATACGTGAGTCTGGCCGGCATTAATGGTGAGTGATAGCATGGACGCCACACTTCACTCCCTAATGTACTGACTGTTTCTCAGGCCTTTGTGTGTGTGTGTGTGTGTGTGTGTGTGTGTGTGTGTGTGTGTGTGTGTGTGTGTGTGTGTGTGTGTGTGTGTGTGTGTGTGTGTGTGTGTGTCCTTCAATCCACCCCATTAACTTTCTCATGGTCGGAACAACTCTAGTAAATTCCAAATGACGCAGAATGTCACAGGAACCTGAATACCGACCTCTACAGCCCAAACTTATTATTATTATTATTATTATTATTATTATTATTATTATTATCAGCTTTTACTCCTGCTGCTGCCACACTAGTGAACTTACCACTTGGTACTACACGACGTTCAGCATGACTATCCAACCAGTCCAAAACCTGACCAGTTAACCGTCGGAGAGAGAGAGAGAGAGAGAGAGGAAGGGCGGGGAGGAGGAAGAGTGAGAGGAAAGACACGATACACTAATTACAGTTCACTTGCTTTGGTAGTCTATAAAGAACTCCTAATAATACGCCAGGCCACTTAAAGAAACCTTCCTCCGTAGCGACATAGCTCTATACCTTTGTTTTACAGGTAATGGCCTATGACGACCTCCTTGTACAGACCGCTACTTGTTATAACGAAAACTACCCTAAACATGTTTATAAATTCAACTGGTGACCTACTCCTAAACCCGTTTTTTTTTTTTTTTTTTTTTTTTTTTTTTTTGGCCTTGTTTACTAATTCCTTATACAACGCGTTACTGCTTATAAAGAAACATTTCCTCCGTAACATCACATTTTACTTAATATCAATGTATTTGTTCCTACTTATAAGGGACTCAACAGAACATTTCCTAGAATAAGAGTTTTTCCTTCGTGATATAATATCTATCATCGATCCATTTGTTTCGGCCTCTTATAACGAACTACTTAGTACGACTGGTCATTTACAACGGAATGTGGAATATACGCCCACACTAAAGAAACCGTGCTTATTGTCAAGATATATAACGAACTCCTACCAAAATGTCGCTTCTCACAACGTAACCTTTCCGTAACGTTTTATAGCGGGTGAAGTGAAGAGGGAGCAGCAAGAAGCAAGCGTCATCCAGGTGCCGTTATGCCAGTGACAATAACACAGCGGCCGCTCAAGTCAACCCGCCCGCCGGCCATATTGGAACGCATTTGTCTCCGGCCGCGATCTTCCATCGGTCATTCTTTTGTTTTGGCTTCATTATTTTCTTGCCGCCATTGTCTCCCGGTTCGGTGGTCCCCTTTTTCCTGCTATATTCAGCTACGTTATATCGCTAACTCTGCTCAATATGCCAGACTTGTTCACAAGACAGCAGCCGGCAGCCATATTGGAGGTCATTTGTCTTTTTGGCCTGGTCAGGGCATCCCCCACCCCTACCATCCTCTCTCTCTCTCTCTCTCTCTCTCTCTCTCTCTGGAAGTGCATATTTGAGGCTATTTCCTTCATTCTATATTTATGAAGCCGGTTATTGCATTTCTTCCGATTCCAACTTATATTTACCGTACCCTCCTTCACACGGCCCTATCAGACTTGGGAGACGACACCCGGCGGCCATATTGGAACTCATTTATCTTCCACCAGCGTTCGGGAGTTCAAACTTCCTTAATTTCTTTTTTCCCCTGCGTTCATTTTTCCCCCCCAAAAAACTTTTATTTGCTGTTTGTGAATATCGGCTTTGGTGTTTCGTTAACGACTTTTATGTTTAAAATAGTCGGCAAATTGGGTAGTAATTTTCATATTATTATTATTATAATCATTACTATTATTACTTCTGCCGGGTATTCAGCAATTTCCTTGACGTGGATAGTCTTCCGATATACGCCCCGACATAACAATGGAATTACATAGAAAAGTAGCAGGTAGGAAGGCAAAAACGGACTGATGAATATGAACCCTCCTAGTCAACCCCCCAACCATCCAAGAGCAGTATTGGTAGTTTTATCACCTCGCAACCTAGTGTATTACCTACTACCATCGTTGTTATGTCCCCTACCAGCAATACCTACCACTATCTGTACCTCCACTGTCACCTACCATCACACCTACCACAGTCATCAATAGGCTGTCGCTACCTACCACAACCTCCACCATCGCTGTCAATACTGTTACGTATCACAGTAATCAATGCCGTCACCCACCACCATCAATGTTATTACTGTTAATTACCACCAACGTCTGCCTTTACCAAAAACCCATCACTAGAACTTCCACACACGTCAGTATTAGCGACTAATATTATCACTACCACAACTACAACTCACCACTCTAACTACCACCATCACCACCATAACTACCACAATTACCAGTACATGACCTACCACTACCGTCACCATGACAGCCAGTACTGTTACTGTAGCTACCAACACTGCTTACCACCATGTATACCATTATAGCCAGCACTACTACCAACAACCACAATCATTAGTTCAGTTACCTACCACCATTACACCTACTACTACCACCACTACTACTAATACGCTCCAAGTTACTACTACTACTACTACTGCTACTAAATCGCTGCAAAAACAACTACTACTATTACTACAACTCCTAAATCGTTACAGCAACAATTACTACCGTACTACAACTACTAACTACCACCCTCACTGGCATGACAGCAACAATATGTGGTTCAGTAGAGCACAAACTACCACTATACGCTCGGCTGGCTTGCTATTCAAACTTACTGCTATGTCTCCTCTCATGCCTTCACAAAAATGTAACCCTCTGAGCATGGCAAGCCACTCGCCTCGATGAACACCTACCTCCTCTTTATTTTCTTTTTTTCCATCCCACTGTACTGATGCTGTACTAGGGAGTTCGTGTCCTGAAGCCCAAAAATGTCCTGCGTGCAACTGATAGAGTCACAGCTGTACATGTCACCACTTGGGCGCTAGTAATAACCGTCCATACTGAATACATGCTACAAGAAACAGGGAGCACCCCATTACAGAGACTTTTCGAGGTAACCATGGTACTGTTACGGGTACTTTATCCGGGCTGCCTATGGTACTTGCGTTTCCTGTGATCTACTACAGGACCTTTCACATTGTCACCTGCTGTGAATCGGGGCTGCACAGATTTGCTGTGCTGGTTATGACATGTCGGTGGGTTTTCTGAATGAATAGATAATGTTATTCAATCATTTATTATACGAACCTCGCATCAAAGAGTTCCCTGCTCCAGCCACGGACCAATCTCGTGTCCTTTTGGTAAGAAGTCCACTGCTCGTGGCAGCAATAATACAACGCAGGAAATGTATCACTTGTTCAATGGGTAAATCCAATTATATAATTCTTGGCTCAACAAGAACATTCCCACAAACGTCCATTATGATCCTAGCAGTAGTTTGTTCAATAATCCGGTGAACAGACAAAAACAGGTGAAAATATGCCCTCAGTACAATAATCATCAGACTGTGTACTAAAACAATCACCACTACCATCTGCATCACCACTACTCTATGATCACCACAATCATCATCATAACAACCTTACCCTATAACCATCAACACACTACAACTACCACCATCATCTCCAATGCCTGTCACCCTCACCACTACCACACAACTACCATCGTCAAAATCACCCTATGACCACCACCATCACCACAACCACCACATCATCATAGCTTAATCTTTGACCGCTACCACCACCACAACCACCGCCATCATCACTGTACCTACACCCTCTCTGCACACTGCCACGAAACTTTATAGTGTGTATGTACAGGATTACATTTCCGTGTAACATTAGGGATGGGGGAGAAAAACTACCCACGTATTCCCAGCGTGAGGAAGGAGGAAGGGAAGATAGGAAGGGAAGAAAACAAGGAAAAAATGAAAATGGACAGCAGGAAAGAAGGTACAGAAAGAGATGAAAGGATGGTATACTGAAGGAAAAGGAGAGAGAGAGAGAGAGAGAGAGAGAGAGGGAGAGGGAGAGAGAGAGAGAGAGAGAGAGAGAGAGAGAGAGAGAGAGACTAATACACCATACCGTTAACAGTGACTTTCCGTTATGGCAGATGGACAACGGCAGGGGAGGGGGGGGAGAGGGGAACTGAAGAGAAAGAGAAGTGAAGGAAGAAAGGAGAGAGATGAATATGAGAGAGGAGGGGAAAGTGGAAGAAAGAGGGGATGGAGGGAAGGGAAGAAAAATGATTAAGACGGGGAGAAGGGAGAGGAAGAGAGAAGTGGAGGCTGTGTGGATGAGACAAGAGGGAGAGGAGGAAGAAATGGAATATTATATATACAAAAGGAGACCAAGAGAGGGAGGGAGAGAGAGAGAAAGAGAGAGAGAGAGAGAGAGAGAGAGAGAGAGAGAGAGAGAGTAGTGTTAAAGCAATCTCACTCACAGGAGGCGGAGTCCGTACACATATACACCTACGCCCACCATACTCAGGTAACAGCCACACCAGAACACAATCCCTTTATACCTCTCTTATATAACACTTCATTACCCCCACCCCCTCTCGTTCTCTCTCTCTCTCTCTCTCTCTCTCTTTCTCTCTCTCTCTCTCTCTGCACTTCTCGGTACGTGTACACCCTTTTCAGGCTTTGTTAAGGCAAAACTTAAAATATACGGATTTTATAATGTATACGCATACAGAAAATACTATATACATATAAAAAATGACAAATTTCTAAATCGCCAGGCAGCGATTCATGTTCCATCATTAGTCTCACGGGTGTTAAAAGGAATATTCTGGTAGAAGATACAACACACAGACTTAAATGTTGATTTAATAAACAAACAAATAAACCGAAGAAAATAGCAGTTTTATGATAAACTAGTATACAGTAGGGACCGTGTGGAATACGCGGCCATGTGTACATACGGTTACGCCATCTGGTCAGTATACGTTAAGGCAGGTATAATGTCCTGTACCCTATATACAGGTAAATCAACAAAACTATAAATAAACGAAAACCCAACATATGAATTAAACGGACCAATTCATCCAGAGTAAAATGGCAATGCGCACAAACCATTTGCAAAAACACCATTAAAATTTGCCTGAAGACTGTGTGTGGAGGGGGGTGGGAAGACTGACGGCTTCCATGGAAGGGAAGGTGCCTGTGGTCATAAATCAAATATTTAGGGTAATTAAACACAAGAAAAATATAGAATATGTGAAATTAGTAAAATAACCCTAACACTGATGGATGCAGAAACGGTTTCCTAAAATTTAAGTACTAAACTAACCAGCATAACAATGCGTCCCTTCAAAAAAAAAAAAAAAAAAAAAAAAAAAAAAAAAAATCAATTTCTTGCCTTTACCAGTCGTGCTTTAGTCCCACCCGTCTACAAGCATGCCAATACTTCACTTGTTGAGTCCTCCATCGCTTAAAGTTTCACAACGAAGAGGTCAACTTTTTAGTTTTTAGTGGCCAGCGTGCCTCAGACGGGACACAGTGGGGCATTTTCAAAGGTTAAAAAGTGGAAACCCCATAGCGCTGGACCTATGAACCTCGACACTACAACACGATGGTGGAAGGGAAGTACGCTAAGCACCTTTCCGGTAAAATCCCACATGCGGGAACCTTGAAGAAAGTGCCAGTATTTTTCTGAATACAAAATCTCGTGGTGTCTGGCTGAATAACATACCGAAAAGCAACCATACCAAACCAGCTGATGTGGAATACAGTCTGCCAAAAACGACTCAGGCGGCAACTACAATGAATTCCAAGTGACGGTTCAAAATTACTCCTCATTTATTTAAGTGGTAAATCATGATTCCTGTGATCTTGGTAATGAGTGATAACTGGCTTATTTGCCACTATACCACGTGTAAACAAAATTACTGGTTGTCTATTAAAATGCAGTCTAGATAATTTAAACTCAAGCATGACTGTTGATATTTCGCTGACGATTCTTACATTCCAGGTACTTAACACAGAATGAATCGGACACTAATAACTGATACGCCATATTTTACAGGCATAATCCTAACTTCCGGTACATCACTTTGATTTCTAACCCTCTGATAAATATACAGAAAAATATGCATTAAAAAATATATATATATATTAACAGAGCATCACTCACCTCTCACCGTCGTGGCTGGTCAGGCCTGAGTCTAAGCTCTTCCACACTAATCTTTCATTAACTCGCTGACCTCCACCATTCCGACTCCCTCTACGATCCACCTTTCATTACCTCTTTATTAATCTCTAATATTCTGATCTCTTCTTATATCTGCGACGGTTCAGGACAGTTCAGTTGCTGCCTACAATACTTCCTCTACTTCCACATCTCTCGTTTTGTTCTTACATATTTCACTTTCACTGCCTTTCAACATGTCATTCCCACTGTTTATATAAAACTTAATTACTGTTCCAGATACAACTCTCACATTTTTTTTTCTTACCATCTTTCTTCATGCGCAGCCCCATCTTCCCATTGTTTCTATTTCCGATCTGTGTATCTCTTTCTTATATATATCAAATTCATCTCGTGTCTCTACCAATTTAACTCATACAATGACTGGGCCTCTCCTTCACGCTGCGCCTACGTCCACTCCTCTTACCTGGCTCCACTCATCATCATAGCTCTCATGTACGGGGGTCCCTGCTGATTTCTTCCTCCTACTCGACCACCTGACACTTCAAGATATATGTGCAGTGAAGTCTTATAAATATTCTTCAACAACCTTTTTAGTACCACGACATTTTATATTTCCCTACCCCAGACGATTCAATATTGATCAGTCGGTCTCTTAAAGGTAAGGAGTTACACATTTCACTCTGATGAATTTTTGCTTCCTTACTGGTACCGCAAAACGATTTTATTTGACTCTGGAGGGACTTAAAACAGAAAGGGTCAGATACAGCCTATAATGACCTTTTCAATACCACAGGTTTCTCTAACAGCTTAATGAAATCCTCGGAGATAACAAGAATAACAGGGAAGTAACCTCCCAGCGCTGAAGGGGTTCAACACCTTAAGTATCTATAAATTAGAGAAGCAAGTGTGAATGTTAAACCGACTGTGCAGCTCCTCATATGATACGCCCTTTCGGTGTGTTTACTGCATTTGGCTAGTTTGTTTAGGCTGAATCAAAATTTTGTTAAATTTAATTGGGCTATCACCAGACGATTCTGTTGTCAAGGAAAATTCTGTATAAATGTTAATCGTCAACAGTCACTGGTTAGCGTTCCTTTGGTTCCAGCAGTCCATGACACACTGCTTCACACTGGGGGTTGCAGCAGGAGTGAAAATGGAGTGGATCATGTCCTGCAGTGTTCCATGACGTATGTGGAGTCAACCACACGACACACGTAACCTTCAGATGACAGCGGTGATATATATGCAGGCAGGGTAACACTACAACGAAATAAAATGACAGACATGTATTATGTGTTGAGATTTTTACATATGCAGAGAAACACTGTAAATACTTATATACATGCTGATAATGATAACAGTAAATGGGTATGTGCAATATAACTGCACTGTTTACTAAATATTTATGTAGTATATGTTCATAACACTGATGTAGCGAGTGCATACTGTATACAGTTCGTGTAAAATGCATGTACCACTGGTCATGTACAAAGTATAAAAATTTATTTTGCATATTCATATATAACTATACATCTGTGCATAATATACTAAAGCTATAACATGTGATTGACAAAACACTGTAATATACTGTACTTACCTTCAGCACACAATGTCAGCCACCATGCAATCATCAGTAACACCACATACTCCTCTACCAATTTTCTGCACATGCTGTATCTACCAACTCAACACATCCTAAAGTAAACAAACACAGGACCACTTTCGTCACTGTGATGGTTGTGTCACCCACCCAGCCACTGTAATCACTATCCATATTTGGGCTTTAACTGGCTGATCGTCAAGTAGTACAAGGATATATACTCATTTACTGTCAGTCGCCTTAATCCCGTATAAGGTGGCCACAAACAAATCGCCTAAAAGAAATAATCCCTGCGATTGACTGATTTTCTTTTTAGGTTACCATGCACTCCAATCTGTGTTGATATTAAGAGAAATCCTAGCAGTGACAGGGTTCAAGATCTATCTCAAGTAACCTCTTCTCAATCTCTGCTACTGATATTAGGGCAGGCACCAGACAACGTTCTCGTGTCCAGACAAACCCCTGCAGCCAAAGGAATAACCATCCTTATAAACCACAAGAGTTATGGTCGTACGCTTTAAGCCTTAAACTGAGTTGTAGTAAGGCCTGTAATTTCTGACTGTCAGTTATAGAACGCCTGTGGTTATCAGCTACTGTCAGCCGGCATCCCACATTACGGAATGCAGCCACCAACTGTACATGAAGACCAAACACGTCACGTATTTCACAAGTTACTGCATTAAAAAACAAACAAAAAAGCCTACATTCCGCTTTGAGATTTAAGGTTTAAGCAAAAGACCCTGGCGTCAAAATAGCTGGCAGGGTGACAAACATCACAGTGACCAAAGCTGCCCATCAGTGTTTACCATATGGTCTATAAACTGATGCATATTAATCTTATAGGCATACAACGTTATGTTAATTGATATATAAACTCTGGCCTGCTCCCAATATGCATGCGTCCTAAAATCACAATTCAGTGCTTTTATGTTAGTCCAAAAATCGCTATTCACCTTAATTCAGTGTTATTACCTCAGTGTAAAGCCTTTCATAAAAACTAATGACATTACTCGATACCCACCAATGAAAGGGCAGAAAAAAAAAAAAAAAAAAAAGACGTGACGTCAGTGACTGATATCCAATCAATCACCAGCTTTTCATGAACCCCGTGGCATCGCATATCGCTGACCAATAAGCAGTCCCACTGGTGACGTCACAAATCCCCAGCACCAATAAGCAGCTCCTCGTGACGTCACATCCCCAGCACCAATAAGCAGCTCCTCGTGACGTCACAAATCCCCAGCACCAATAAGCAGCTCCTCGCGACGTCACAAATCCCCAGCACCAATAAGCAGCTCCTCGTGACGTCACATCCCAAGCACCAATAAGCAGCTACTCGTGATGTCATCGATCCCCAGCACCAATAAGCACCTCCCACTTGTGACATCAGATTCCCTGCACCAATTAGCATCACCTACTCGTGACGTCAACTCTAGCACCAATAAGCAGCACCTACACGTGACGTCACAAGCCTAGCACCCGTAAGCATCTCATGGCGTCACAAAGTACCAGCACAAGTAAGCATCCTCCAATCGTGGCGTCACTGATCCCCAGCAGCAATAAGCAGCTCCAACTTATGACGTCACAGATCCCAAGCAGCAAAAAAAACCCTTACTCGTGACGTCACAGATCCCCACCACCAATAAGCTACCTCCCTCGTGACGTCAGATTCCCATTACCAATCAAGAATCCCCACTTGTGACATCACATGCCCTCGTCACCAATGAGCTACTATTCGTGACGTCAAAAATAGCTACCAATTAATCAGCCTATACTTGTGACGTCCATATTGCCAGCACCAATAAGCAGCCCCCAACCGTGACGTCACAGACCCCAGCACCAATAAACTGCCTCTCCTCGTGACGTCACAGGCCTCCAGCACCAATGCGAGCGCCTCTAGCAAACCGTTACATGCGCCACATCCAATCAGCATTCACCCAATTTCATGCCAGCCAATAGCAAGCTAGAACTAACAAAAACAAAGCTAGCAGAGCAACCCCGCTTGCTTGGGGCTGTCTAGTTTCATGCTAGGAAGAGGGGGGGGGGAGGTAAGGCAGCCCGTTTTTTGTGGCGACATATGGCGGACGGTGAGCATAGCAACAGGAAGGGAAAATGAACCAAAAGGGAAGAAAGAAGTAAGACGAGGAAGAAAAGGAATGGGAGGAAACTGATGAAAGAAGATGAAAAGGGAAAAAAAGGGGGTGGGGGAGTAATAGTCGATGATAGTAGAGTAAGAGGGAAGAAAGGGAAAGTGGGGTAAAACAAACGTGAGAGTGAAGGATGGAAAACGAAAGAAATTATAGGCTGAAGGAGAAACACAATGAATGGAAGTAGCGTTTTTTCTTTTTTTTAAATTCAGCTACGTCCGCCATCTTCTCTGCAATAATCTGCCACAGAAAACGGAAGCCCAGTCATGCCCATTCACCCCAGCATGCCCGACACTTAACCCCTTCAGCCCGAGGACGTAACTCAAGTTCTTATTTACTTCTTGCTACTTTCATACGGTTTTATGAAGCTTAGTGGATGCTTCGCCAAATCTGAAGCGTTAGAAATAGCCCTAACACCCTCATTAATAGCGATCCTTCAAGGCTAAACAAGACCGCGACACTGCAGCAAGAATACAAAATACGCCATTGGACTGAAGGGAACAAAATCTGCCCCACACTTTTCAAAATCTATCGCCCGGTCACTGCTAACTGGCCGATGTGCGAAAAGTTAGAGCATTTCTAAAGTTAAGATTATTAAGTGAGCGATGATTCAAGATTCTTTCGTCCGTTGAGCGAAAAGTTACGGCGATAGATTCTAAAAGATGACTAGTTGTGAGCGGTCTTTAAACTTTTGAACCATGAGAGAGAGAGAGAGAGAGAGAGAGAGAGAGAGAGAGAGAGAGAGAGAGAGAGAGAGAGAGAGATCGCTGGTTCAAACTTTTAAAAAATAACCGTCCATAACCGCCACCGGGGCCAAGATTCCCGCCAAAAACTGGGAGAGTCCGGTTCAGGCACGCTCGACTCAGGGAACTGACACTATTTCATATTTTTTTTCCCCAAATCATATTATTATTATTATTATTATTAGTTTGTTTAACAGTTTACCTTCCGTAAACAGTAATTTCATCAGTTTACTACATGACAAAATATCGATAATGTAACAGCCATTATTATTATTTTTATTATTATTATTACTGCACCATAACCTACAATCATGAGGCAAATATGTTAGCAATTGCTCAGCAAGCTTGATTACTGCTACATACACCAATTATGAATGCTGGCAACAAAATACCGCCAGTGCATTTTAAAAAAAAAAAAAAAAAAAAAAAAATCGCGTTTGAGAAAGCGCTAGTTGGAATGTGAAGAGCCGAAAAAAAAAAAAAATCACAACTTTTTAATCGTGCGCCATCATAACATATTAGTACAAAATATATAGCCAAATAAGTTAGTTGCATACAGAAAAAAGTGAAGCCGAAAAAATAGGCAAAACGGAGCCGAGCATCGAACTCTCCCAAGCCAAACCAAAACAAAGGGGAGTCCTGGAGTGCCTACCTTTTCTGTTTCGGGAGCCCCCTAGAAGGAAAAAAGAACAAAACGTATAACATGGACATCCAGGGAACCAGGAGAACAACAGTGGGGACAGAACACAATAACACACAATGGGGGAAAAGGGGTGGGCATGAAGACGTGATGTGTTGTTGATATTAGCTCAGGTTTGGTGGATTTATTTGAGTTAGTCCTTGATGATGGAAAATGGCGCGTAGAGACAAATAGATGCATACTGTGAGAGAGAGAGAGAGAGAGAGGGGCGGGTGTAGACAGCATTAAGGTAAAAACAGACCAATGGAAGTTGGAGAAAGGTAATAAATAAAAAAGTTATAAAAAAATTAATAGGATTTAAAATATAATTTTAAGAAAACTGCGCGTTGGGAGGTGAAAGGCAAGGAGGAGAAAGAGGGTGGGAGGAATGAAGAGGGTCAAGTATGGAGGAAGAAGATTTTAGTACTGATGAAGAACGACAACGAAGAAAAGACGGGGAGGAAAGGAGGGAGGGAAGAGATATGGAGAAGGGAAGATGGAGAGGGAGGGAAAAGGTATGGAGAAGTAGGATAAGCATGGAGAAGGGAGGAAGCAGATAAGGAGAAAGGAAGCGAGATAGGGAGGGAGGAAGAGATAAGAGGGAGGTACAGGCGGAGGGTATGAAAAAGGATAACAACCCAGAATGAAATGAAGAAACATGAAGATGAAGCCAAAGCAGAGAAAGAAAAGAGGAGAAAGACAAGAGGGTGGGGGGGGGGAAGAGAAAGAGAGCATGAGAGGTCAGCATGAAATTGAATGAGATGGATGAGAATGACAAAATGGAGAATGAAAACAAGGAAAATCAAGTGGAAGGGAATGAAAAAAGGTAACAGAAGACGGAAGGACTGAAATAAAAAGCGAAGAAAGGCTAACACAAAAGCATAAATGAAACGAGAAGAAAGGAATGAAAGGAAACAAGAAGAGAAATGTATTGGCAAATGTAATGGAAGCATGACACAATAAATTTGAAAGAAAGGAAGCTGACAAGAAGGTAAATATGGAAGAAAATGAAAGAAAAGGCAAAAGTGAAAGCAAAATGAAAAGAGAAAGAATAAGAGGGAGGTCACAGAGGCCAGAACCAAACAAAACAAAGCCAAACATAAAAGCATCAACAAACATTAAAGCCACAACAAACACACGCGCACACGGTCACACGCACGCACACAACCGTATTCTCATGAGCGTGGGAGACGTCGTAACACTTCTCAGGTAGCGATTCATTGTGCTTCACCTTAAAACCCCTTCAACGCGGCAACGTCTTGGGTTGCTTCTTCCCGCTAACCCCGGACGATTTTACAACCCAGGTGAGATTTCTCGAACTGAACAGGTTAATGAAGCTGAAGTTAACCCATTCACCTCGAAAAGTCTCTCCTGTGCTGAATGAAATCGTCTGGTAGCAGGAAAAGAGTTACGTCCTCTGGTTGAAGGATGTCGAGGTGTATGCAAAAATAAATCGCTAAGGAAAAGGGGTAACGAAATCTCCCAGGACCACGACAATACGGCTCAGATCCTTAAACAACACAAATTTAGCCAAACACATATTTATAAGTTTGAACACACAAGGCCTGATTATGGTACAAGCTCACTCATTTTTAAAACCAAATTCTTTAGCAAAAATTTCACATCAACATTTTTAAAAGCACATTTTAAAATCCACACAGATTAAGAATACATTTATATGAGCACAGTTACTGATTTATATAGCAATGACTCACACAAGCAACATACATAAATAAGCCTACCCTGGCAGATCTGTGCAATTAATCAGAAAACTGGATCAATAGCAGCACAGAAAATGGATGCCTATCCCCCTGCATTTATCAGGAAACAGTTAACTCAGCAACACTTCAGTTACTGGAGAACATTACACTTCTATACAAATTATTACTATATTAGGTTATAGTAGCTGCCATTAGCATCCATAATGACTATTTTTACTTCATCTCCGTTCACAATGATGACGTCTTATGATTCATTCTTGCCATCACCAGACCAACTCATTCTGCTATGCTTGGGTGACTTCTAACAAGAGTGGTCAGTGATGGCGCTAAAAGGATTATCCTGAGGCTTCCCCTGAGGGAAAAAAAAAAAAAAAATGGCGCTGATGAAATAATTACTATGGTACTTTAGCAGTTTGGTCTGTTTCAAAACCTTGCAAAATATAGCTGATCATTGCACTGCACGGTACTTAACCATTACGGTAGGACGATTTTATATATTTAATTTATTTACATACTTAGTTTACTTCCTGCTCGAGACCTGGGGATTGTGTTCAGTGCAGAAGAGGGCTTTATTACTGGGGGTTAATGAGGGCCATATGGAACCCCACCAGTGCAGCGAGTGGCTCTCAACCTGAACCCAACCGCCTGGAGACACCAAGAATATCATAAAGACGTCATCACTCAGCAAGGGTTATATTACGTCATGAGCAGAATTTATAACTGTAAATTAACACTACACTGTTTACCATGAGTACTATTAACAAAATTATCAACCAAAACAATATTTCAAAATCTCAAATCATCATCATCATCATCATCATCACCTTGACCCAATATGCCATTAATATAAGGGGTGCGTCAGTAAATTTTGTCTTAAAAAATATTGAAGCTAAGAACTATCACTACAATTTTCAAACTAAAAAAATTAAATACTATAATTTTATACTTAGAAAATAAGCGAGTAAAATATTATAGAAAATGTGGGAAATTCAGATAGGGACAGGAGGAAGGGGGGGAGGTGGGGAGAGGGAGTGGGTGGTGGAGTGAGGGAGTGGGAGGTGGGGAGAGGGAGTGGGAGGTGGAGTGAGGGAGTGGGAGGTGGAGAGTGAGGGAGTGGGAGGTGGATAGTGAAGGAGTGGGAGGTGGGGAGAGGGAGTGGGAGGTGGAGAGTGAGGGAGTGGGTGGTGGAGAGTGAAGGAGTGGGAGGTGGAGAGTGAAGGAGTGGGAGGTGGAGAGTGAGGGAGTGGGAGGTGGAGAGTGAGGGAGTGGGAGGTGGAGAGTGAGGGAGTGGGTGGTGGAGTGAGGGAGTGGGTGGTGGAGAGTGAGGGAGTGGGAGGTGGAGAGTGAGGGAGTGGGAGGTGGAGAGTGAGGGAGTGGGAGGTGGAGAGTGAGGGAGTGGGTGGTGGAGAGTGAGGGAGTGGGTGGTGGAGAGTGAGGGAGTGGGTGGTGGAGAGTGAGGGAGTGGGTGGTGGAGAGTGAGGGAGTGGGAGGTGGAGTGAGGGAGTGGGAGGTGGAGAGTGAGGGAGTGGGAGGTGGATAGTGAAGGAGTGGGAGGTGGAGAGTGAGGGAGTGGGTGGTGGAGAGTGAGGGAGTGGGTGGTGGAGAGTGAGGGAGTGGGAGGTGGAGAGTGAGGGAGTGGGAGGTGGAGAGTGAGGGAGTGGGTGGTGGAGAGTGAGGGAGTGGGAGGTGGAGAGTGAGGGAGTGGGAGGTGGAGAGTGAGGGAGTGGGTGGTGGAGAGTGAGGGAGTGGGTGGTGGAGAGTGAGGGAGTGGGAGGTGGAGAGTGAGAGAGTGGGAGGTGGAGAGTGAGGGAGTGGGAGGTGGAGAGTGAGGGAGTGGGAGGTAGAGTGAGGGAGTGGGAGGTAGAGTGAGGGAGTGGGAGGTAGAGTGAGGGAGTGGGAGGTGGAGAGTGAGGGAGTGGGAGGTAGAGTGAGGGAGTGGGAGGTGGAGAGTGAGGGAGTGGGAGGTAGAGTGAGGGAGTGGGAGGTGGATAGTGAAGGAGTGGGAGGTAGGGGGTGAGGGAGAAGGAGGTGGAGAGTGAGGGAGTAGGAGGTGAAGAGTGAGGGAGTGGAGGAGTAGGTGGTGAAGAGTGAGGGAGTGGAGGAGTAGATGGTGAAGAGTGAGGGAGTGGAGGAGTAGATGGCGAAGAGTGAGGGAGTGGAGGAGTAGATGGTGAAGAGTGAGGGAGTGGAGGAGTAGATGGTGAAGAGTGAGGGAGTGGAGGAGTAGATGGTGAAGAGTGAGGGAGTGGAGGAGTAGATGGTGAAGAGTGAGGGAGTGGAGGAGTAGATGATGGAGAGTGAGGGAGTGGAGGAGTAGATGGTGAAGAGTGAGGGAGTGGAGGAGTAGATGGTGAAGAGTGAGGGAGTGGAGGAGTAGATGGTGAAGAGTGAGGGAGTGGAGAAGATGGTGAAGAGTGAGGGAGTGGAGGAGTAGGAGGTGGAGAGTGAGGGAGTGGAGGAGTAGGAGGTGGAGAGTGAAGGAGTGGAGGAGTAGGTGGAGTGAGGGAGTGAAGGACTAGGAGGTGGAGAGTGAGGGAGTGGGTGGTACGGAGTGGGGGAAAGAGAGAGTTGTGAGGGAGTGTGAGGTGGGGTGAGGGAGAGATGGAGAGTGAGGGAGTGAGAGGTGGGGTGTAAGGAAGCGAGAGGTGGGGAATGAGGAAGTGGGAGGTGGGGAGTCAAGGAGTGGGAGGCGGGGAGTAAGGGTGTGAGGGGTGTGGAGTGAGTGTGGGAGATGGGGAGTATGTGAGGAAGTAAAGAAAGGGAGTAAGCGAGGGAGTGAGAGAAAGGGAGTAAGCGAGGGTGTGAGAGAAGGGGAGTAAGCGAGGGAGTGAAAGAAGGGGAGTAAGCAAGGAAGTGAGGGAGACGGGGAGTGAGGGAGTGGAGTCAGTGAGTAAGGTCAATTATTTAAGTAACTGCTTTCACGAGGGCCTATTAAGAGCTTCCTCCTCCTCCTCATTCCTTCCCCCTCTTCTTCCCTCCCTCTCTCCCTCCCCTGACTCTCTCATTCTTCCCTCTTCCTCTTCCTCTCTTTTCCGTCTTCCTCCATCCGTTACTAATCCACGTTATTTCCTGCTCCTTTCATTCATTCTCCCATTGATTTTTTTGTGTGTGCTTCTGGTCCCACTTAACTTCTTCATTCTCAAGACGTTTTCATTTCACTCTTAAGACGATTTTCTTCAGCCCAGGAAACTTGACAAAAAACCGTCTGGAGGTAGTAAGAAAAACACCAAGTAGATCGTCGGACTAAAGGGGGGTTATTTATTTATTTATTTTTTTATCCAGACCATCTGATTCCGGTCCATGAAGCCACACACACCGAGAAAGACACTATCGATTCCTTAGGCAATCAGTGTCGAGGCCAAAGTTACCTATTCTGACAAAGACAACATGATTTTACTCTATTTTATGTTTTCTCTCTTTTTCACTTGCATTTCTTCCTTCCTCTCTGCCATTATCATCCACTGCTCTCTCGCCCTCCCCCTCCCCTTTCTCTCTCTCTCTCTCTCTCTCTCTCTCTCTCTCTCTCTCTCTCTAACTTCCCTCACTCTTTTCTCTCCCTACTCCCCTCAGCCTCTCTTTCCTTCCTTCTTTTCTCCCTTCCTCCTCCATTTTCTCTATCTCATTTCTCTTTCTTCATTCTCTCGTCCCTTCTTTTTCTTTCCTCCCCCTCCCTTTCTTCCCGCCTTTTTTCCTCTCATTTTCTCCTCTCTTCACTTTTCCTCCTCCTCTTTACTTTCTTTCCTCCAGCCTTTTCTTCTTCCCCCTCCTCCTCCTTCCTCCCTTCCCCCCCCCTCCTATTAACTTCCTCCTTCCAAATGAGTCAGAGTACTGGAAATCAATATAGCGTGTGTGTGTGTGTGTGTGTGTGTGTGTGTGTGTAATGAAGGAGTAGGCAGGGTGGTGGCGTGGGTGGAGTGCTTAGTCACCAATCAGGGAAGTTTCCGGGTTAGGGTTCCAGCCGGTCGAGAGGAGCTTAGGGTTTAGGTCCAGTCCCAGGTGGATTTCTCCCTGTTTCGTGCACACAATTCTGCGGTATTCTCTCTCTCTCTCTCTCTCTCTCTCTCTCTCTCTCTCTCACACACACACACACACACACACACACACACACACACACACGTAATTGAACTTTCTCTCTAATGTCACTGTATTTGGCATTTTACGCTTTGTTTATAAATTTGGTATAAAAGTGTCTTGTTTCTAAGCGTTTCAGTGACACTTTCCTCTCTTCCTCCTAAGTATTTTTGCCTCGAATTGTTTGCTTATGTATTTCTGTTTGGAATTTAATCAAGCTTTGTCTATTATTTTGTACTCGTTCCTAATTACGTGTATTTTCTGTCCTGTATTTTCTCATTATGTTATTAAATAGCCGTCCATTTGTTATTTTCTGTATATTCGTGTATCTGATGCTTTCCCTTCACCCTATTTTTTACTCATGTTTACTTCTCTTTAGTGTGCAACTGTATGCCTTTCTATATACAACTTATTTACCGATTACGTATATTCGGTTCTAGTTGCACATTGTATTATTTTCGCTACTGTATCCCTGTTATGTTTGTACTATTTATCATTTATGTAACTGTTAGGAATTTTCTTTTGTCCACCTGTTTGTATTGCTGTCTGCGCTTTCAATAATACCTAAAAGCCAACAGTTAAAAGCAGTTCCATTACTACAAATTCAGCATTCAGTTATCTTTGAAACTCTGACCAGTACAGATTCACTTGCTAACGATAGGCAATATGAAGGTGAACATTAACATACGAAACCCAGTGATGTGAACTTCAAGGCGCAGCAAACCTTTCAGAACTGTATGTAGATCTTCATAACTGTTCGACCAAAAGTGGATCGATATTACCGTCCGTCACCGCAGAACATTATTTACGTACACTCCGCCGTTACCTCACATCTAATCATCATTTTGAATTCACAGTCACGATTATGAATCATTTACCTACATTTTCATTTATCTATCTATATACTTACATTTTCATTTATTTATCTATTTCTATACTTACTATTTAATAATCTTATCAATGCATTTACTCTAGTGTGGTCGAGTCGGCAGAGGGGTTGTTTACTCTCACAACAAACGCTCTTTCGAATCCCGGCTGGGTCAAAGAACACTTGAAATGATTTCCTCTCAAGTTCACATTTACTCTGGCATTATATCAGGGTTAAAAACAGTCCATTTTGTTCAGCTGAGCGTGAGTCATTCAAGCCTGAGTGTGTTCATTTCTTTGCACAAAAATCGAATTACACAGCACCATTCTCTTTAGGAACAATGCTGATTTGTGGATTGCTTTACATGACTGACTGAGTTATCTCCGTAAATCACCAATAAACTGTTGTCTTAAATCATCATGCACAGGATTATTACATGTAACTATGTCCGTAAATTGTATCATAATTATTATTATTATTATTTGATAGAGCCAGGATTCCGGGGCGTGAATGATGAGTGAATGGAAACATGGCCCATTGGACTGGGTAAACCTGGGCTGTCTGGACGCTGCTACTCCTCATCCTGCCCTATGGTGGGGAAGGAGGTCTGGATGATGATGCTGATGATGCTGATGATTACTGCTATTATTACTTATGGCCAATGAATTGTTCTTGGTCCAATCGCGAATACGTACATAATTGTTGTTGTTATCGTTCCCCTTGTCTCCTTGTACTCCATCCTGTCACCCGTCCCCTCCCTACTCATGCTCACTTCCCCTCCCTCCCCATCCTCACTTCCCCTCCCTCCCCATCTTCATTTCCTCTCCCTCCCTCATCTTCACTCCCCTACACCTTCCCCCCCACTCCCTCCCCTACCTCTCGTCTTCATTCCTCCCTCTCCCTGTACTCCTTCCTGTCACCCTCGCCCCCTTCTTCCAAGAACTATGAGTGTCCTGACTATTCATTTTCTAGGGTAGGAGAAGAGAGGGGAGGGGAGGGAAGGGGAGGAGTGAGACAGGAGGAGGAGGAGGAATGAGATAGGAGGAGAGGAGAGAAGAAAAGGTAAGCGCAGTTGAGAAAGGAGTGTAAGGGGAAAAGAGGGGAAAAGATATAAAGGGAAGGGAGGGGAATGGAATGAAATGAATTGTGAAGAAAGTAAATGGAGGGAACAGTAAGCTGGGAGGGAAGGGAGGGAATGGGAAGGGAGTTAGGGAGGCAAGGTGAAGAAGGGAAGCAAAGAAGGAGGAGGAGGAGGAGGAAAGTAAGATGAAGAGACGATGAGGAAGGGAGGAAAGGATGAGGAAAGAAGTCAAAAGCTGAGCATTATAGAATGGGGAGAGGAAGGGAGGAAAGGTAAATGAAAGGGAAGAGCGAAGAGAGAGAGAGAGAAATAAGGAAGGCCAATATACTTATCTATTTATTTATTTACCGGTTATCTCTCATCCTCTGTCTCGTCTCTCCCTTCCTGTATCTCCTTTCCTGTCTATCTCAATGCCTCTCCCTGCCTACTAACTTATCCGCCTACCTGTTTGTCTGTCTCCTTTCCTGCCTGCCTCACCGACTGCCTGCTTCCCACTCTCTCTCTCCACGCACGTCTTCCTCACTTACTTGGCCTGACTGATGCCTGTCTTCCTTTACCTTCTTAACCCCCTTCCCTCGTTCCCCTCTTTTCCCCTCACCCTCCCTCCCTCTCCTTTCCTATTTCCCTCCCCTCTTCCCCCCTCCCTCTTTCCCTCTTTTCCCCTCACTCTCCCTCCCTCTCCTTCCCTATTTCCCTCTCCTTCTCCCCCACCCCCAAACTGCGGACCACCCTCAATAATTCAGCCAAATTTTGCAGGTCGCCTTCCCCACACCCTCGCTAAAAAAGGCCCATTGTATATACACATCACATTACGCGGGGAGGGAGGGAGGTGAAGGGAGAGGAAAACAGAGGGAGGGAGGGAGACAAAAAAGGGAACAGGGTGGGAGGGAGGTAAAGGGTAGAGAAGGGAGAGGAAAACAGAGGAAGGGAGGGAAACAAAAAGGGGAAACTATGAGGGCCAGGGAGAGCGGGAGGAAGGGGGGGGGAGACGTTAAGGGAAATGGGGAGAGGCAGAGTGGGAGGTAGGTTGAAAGGGAAGAAGGGGGGAGGGGAAATTCAGAGCGAGGAATACACGGAGAGGGAGGTGGGGAGCAAATGACAGGGGGAGGGGGAGATTTGTAGGGCAAACGGAAAATGACAGGGAGGTAATCGAGAGAGGGCAGGGAGACAGGCTGGGAGGGAGGAACAGTGAAGCCAGGATGGAAGGAAGAATGCAGGACTTAGTGAGTGAGCCTTCCTGCCTTACCATCCTTCCATCCTCGCCTCCTGGATTACGTAACCCACCGGCCACGCTTATCAACGCGCCTCAGAAGCATCAGTATGTATAGGTCTGTGGCTGTTTGCTTTCCATCAGGGAGGCGGGGAACGAGTGATGAAAGAATGCAGGGAAGGGAAGGAGGAAATGAAGAATGGAGGAAATGAAGAAAAGTAGGGAGGAAATGAAGAAAAGCAGGGAGGAGATAAGAAAACGTAGGGAGGAGATGAAGAAGGTAGGGAGGAAATGAAGAAAAGCAGGGAGGAAATGAAGAAAAGTAGGGAGGTGATAAGAAAACGTAGGGAGGAGATGAAGAAGGTAGGGAGGAAATGAAGAAAAGTAGGGAGGAAATGAAGAAAAGTAGGGAGGAAATGAAGAAAAGTAGGGAGGTGATAAGAAAACGTAGGGAGGAGATGAAGAAGGTAGGGAGGAAATGAAGAAGGTAGGAGGAAATGAAGAAGGTAGGAGGAAATGAAGAAGGTAGGAGGAAATGAAGAAGGTAGGAGGAAATGAAGAAGGTAGGAGGAAATGAAGCAGGTAGGAGGAAATGAAGAAGGTAGGAGGAAATGAAGAAGGTAGGAGGAAATGGAAGCAGAGGCACCTCGGAAGAAATGAAGAAAGCAGTGGGGAATAAAAAAAGGCAATGAAGTTGGGTAAAAGGAATGAATGAGGAAAGCATGAGGGGAAGGAGTGGCTGAGGCAGAGGGGATGACAGCATGACAGGGAGACATGGAGGAAAACAGAGAGGCAGGGGGAGTGAAGGGTGAAGAGGGGAGAAGGGGTTGAAGCAAGGAAGGAAAAGGGAGAGGAGGAATGAAGAAGGGGGAGAAAAGGAATGGAAAAGGGGGAGTGAAAGGGGGGAGAAAGGGGAACAGGGAGGAGAGATGGAAGGAAAGGTGAACTGAAGAAGACAGAGTGAAGGAGAGAGAGAAGGTGGGAGGGAGGGGGAGTTAAGCTGAAGGAAAACAGGCAGGCAGGCAGCTGGGGAGGGGCGACGGGGGGAGTGGGTAGAGAAAGGGAGGGGAGGGGAGGGGGGAGGGGGCAGGACAATCACAGGAACATGGGAAGGGCGGGGTGGCAAAAATGCACCTCTACTTTTGTCTCTGTCTACCCCTCTTCTCTCGCTCCCCTCCCCCACTTTCTCTCTCTCTCTCTCTCTCTCTCTCTCTCTCTCCCCCTTTCATCTACCAAGCTGCCTATTAATCTACCAATAAATCCACACCATCCACCTGTCAAATACCCAGTTAATAATCTACCACATCTTTCACAGCCTCTATCAAACTTAACTACCTCTACAATCCTATTAATCTCACCTACCGTACCTACTAGTCTACTATTTATCTACCTCCATACCTATAAATCTATCGCAACCTGCCTGACTATCTTTACAGTAATTTCTCGATCAAACTATTCCTATCAATGTAACTTCCGTCTTAACACATTATCTATCTATCTATCTATCAATCTATCTATCTATCTAGCTTCCAGGCCGTTAAGACTAAATAAATAAGTAAATAAAATAAATGAATAAATGATGACTTGTATTACGGCCACACTCAGTACGGAAATGTCTTAAGAGGATGTGTGTGTGTGTGTGTGTGTGTGTGTGTGTGTGTGTGTGTGTGTGTGTGTGTGTGTGTGTGTGTTAATTCCAAACACTTTAAAACTTATCTAGTGTGTGTGTGTGTGTGTGTGTGTGTGTGTGTGTGTGTGTGTGTTAATTCCAAACACTTTAAAACTTATCTAGTGTGTGTGTGTGTGTGTGTGTGTTAATTCCAAACACTTTAAAACTTATCTAGTGTGTGTGTGTGTGTGTGTGTGTGTGTGTGTGTGTGTGTGTGTGTGTGTGTGTGTGTGTGTGTGTGTGTGTGTGTGTGTGTGTGTTAATTCCAAACACTTTAAAACTTATCTAGTGTGTGTGTGTGTGTGTGTGTGTGTGTGTGTGTGTGTGTGTGTGTGTGTGTGTGTGTGTGTGTGTGTGTGTGTTAATTCCAAACACTTTAAAACTTATCTAGTGTGTGTGTGTGTGTGTGTGTGTGTGTGTGTGTGTGTGTGTGTGTGTGTGTGTGTGTTAATTCCAAACACTTTAAAACTTATCTAGTGTGTGTGTGTGTGTGTGTGTGTGTGTGTGTGTGTGTGTGTGTGTGTGTGTGTTAATTCCAAACACTTTAAAGCTTATTTCCAAACACTTTAAAGCTTATCTACTTCCTCCACTTATAGTACGTACAATGTATCTATCTACGTATATCAAATCGACCTATCTACCTGTAGCATCACAATTCCATCCTCTACCTACTGTATTTATCTATCTATTTATCAGAACATTTACTGTAATCTGAAATCAAAGTCATTTACCTTTTAATACCCCCCCTAAATCCGTACCGCTATCTATCAAAGAGTTTTGCTATCAATAACACTATCTATCCATACACCTAACCTATCTATCTACATATAATGTGTATATATATATAGCGTTATATCCTTCCATCTAGGTTAATCCAGTGTTAATCTATCTATCCATTTAAATATGTTAATCCGCTGTTATATGTATCTATCCCTCTATATATCTATTAATCCAGTGTTCTATCCATCTATGTGTTAATCCAGTGTTATATCCATCCATCCATCTACATCTGTTAATCCATTGTAATATCCATCTATCCATCTTTGTCTAGTAAACCAGTGTTACATCTATCTATTCATCAATGTGTTAATCCAGTGTTATATCTATCCGTGTTAATCCAGTGTTATATATATCTATCTACTTATGTATCTGTTAATCCAGTGTTAAATTTATCTATCCATGTGTTAATCCAGTGTTATATCTATCTATCTGCGTGTTAATCCAGTGTTATATCTATCTATCCATCTATGTGTTAATCCAGGGTTATATCTATCTATCCATCTGTATGTTAATCCAGGGTTATATCTATCCCTCCATCTATCTATCTGTTAATCCATCGTTTTATCTATCCCTCCATCTACACGTGCACTTGAAACAATTGGAATTTCTGAAACGTCTGTCACTTCCGGAACAGGGCCACCACCGCAGGATGTGTGTGTGTGTGTGTGTGTGTGTGTGTGTGTGTGTGTGTGTGTGTGTGTGTGTGTGTGTGTGTGTGTGTGTGTGTGTGTGTGTGTGTGTGTGTGTGTGTGTGTGTGTGTGTGTGTGTGTGTGTGTGTGTGTGTGTGTGTGTGTGTGTGTGTGTGTGTGTGTGTGTGTGTGTGTGTGTGTGTGTGTGTGTGTGTGTGTGTGTGTGTGTGTGTGTGTGTGTGTGTGTGTGTGTGTGTGTGTGTGTGTGTGTGTGTGTGTGTGTGTGTGTGTGTGTGTGTGTGTGTGTGTGTGTGTGTGTGTGTGTGTGTGTGTGTGTGTGTGTGTGTGTGTGTGTGTGTGTGTGTGTGTGTGTGTGTGTGTGTGTGTGTGTGTGTGTGTGTGTGTGTGTGTGTGTGTGTGTGTGTGTGTGTGTGTGTGTGTGTGTGTGTGTGTGTGTGTGTGTGTGTGTGTGTGTGTGTGTGTGTGTGTGTGTGTGTGTGTGTGTGTGTTTATAGACCTACAATGTCCTTAACTTCTTCAATACGATAACCGGCTCTTTATTTTCTTATTGCCACCTCCAGACGATTATATTCAAACAGGAGGCGGCCCATCATAAGGAAATGTTGGAAATGATCTGTCACCTTTTCACTCTGAACAGGTCTCCCCTACGCTGCATAAAATCCCTCTCCAGCACCAAGAATAAAACCTGAAGTACGTCCTGGTGGTGACAACAACTAGTCAGGTGTGTTTAATGAAGGAACAAGGAGACAGACTGAAGACTACTGATATAAAAAGTCTTGCTCTAGTTAAGGTACTGTACTCAGTTTACTTGTACATGGTGCCTTCATCATGACACAGAAGCATGACGGGTTTTCCCTTACAATGAAATACGATGCATTAAACTACGCTGAGCCACAACGACCGACAGATGATGATGTTACGCCTCTTGAGAACACGCGGGGTATTTTCTTTCCATGATACGAGTATATAGTTGCAGCTTATATCTCACACTAAGCTAACATAACTCTGAGTTCCAACCAAAGCAACAACACTGTGAATCGGTGAAACAATAAGGGTCATTTAGAGCGAGCAACACCAGTGGCCTATATGTCTGATCTGATATACTGTAATCGTCCATGAAGAAGAGCCTGTCCTTGCACTGTCACCTTGCCCGTTGACCTCTTTCGACCAAAATTTTAACACTCACTCCTCTGCCAATCTTGGTGCATCAGACAATTTTCCCATCATGTTCCTAGCAGAAAGACAGGCCAACAAACCGGGCAAAAAAAAAAAAAAACACGTTACAAATCTTGCTCGGTAACAATGCTATTCTGTATATTTACATCAAAATTATTATGTCGCCTCGCTTCAGACAATCTTAACGCACTCTAGCTCCAGCAAGAAAAACACCGGTACTACAGACTTGTCCCGACTATGAGAGGGTTATTAGACTCCCTACCTCCTATGCACTCTCAACTGAACAAAATCGTCTGTCATCAGTACGGATATAATTGCTTTCCCGGCCATGATAGGCTTCATTATTTACTAATTTGAAGCCTGAATACAAATACTTTGAAGGAAGCATTGTGGTCCCTTCAGTTTTGTTTTCTCTACATGAATAAGGCAGCAACCACAGCCTCCCCATAAACAGTGTGTGAGTGGATGGTGCCGAAATGTGCAGTGGGTAGATACGGGCCGAAGTATGTACTGGTGTATAATTGATTAATAATAACTACAATACTACCAGAACCACCGGTACTCCTACTATTACTGCTACTACTACGTTAATAATAATAATAATAATAATAATAAAAATTCAAGCGTATATTAAAGAGAAGTACTGAGTAGCCTGAACAAGACAGCTTCACTTTTGTAAGCAGATAATGTCAGAGGTAAACGTCAAAATGTTATCAACCACTAACAAACACAAACTAGTAAGCTATCCCAAAAGGTCAGGTTTTAAGAGTAGGTCATGTGTCAAGGTCAAGCTCACCCTGGGACTGGTAAATACCCTCTAATATTTGACCTAACAGGTTCTGTACGTCTAGCTGGTCACAAATCAAGGTCAAGGTTACCCTCATAAATGTCCAGTCATGAGCGGGGTTCGCCGACAATCCTCCGCCAGCATGGTGTCCAGTCTTTCATATTTCTCATTCCTCCTCAAATGATAGAGTATCCTTCCTTCTCATATTCTTACTGTGTGCTTCATAAAAGTCATTACTGACAGACAGACAGACAGGAAGATAGACAGGTATAGATATTTCCTTTTACCTTTCATTACCACAGCCGGCAGAGAAGTGTCGGTGAACTTTTCTTCACGGTTGTACTTCAAAATCTGACTGAAAGCAGTACATAATTACCTCCGCCAACGAAGTTGGAGGAGGTTATGTAGCCTATTCACCTATGTTTGTTTATCCACACGATATCACCAAAAGTTCTCAATGAATTTCAATAAAATTTTGTGGAAGGGTGGGCCATAGGTCAAGGAACAATTGATTAAATTTTGGAGCGGATCCGGATCCTATGTATTCCACACAATATCTCCACGGATCCAGATCTGGATCATTTTTAATGGCAACGGCATTGGCGAATGTATGCGCTCTCTGAGTGCTTTCTAGTTATTTATGCTTTCAAAGAGTTTTGTCGAATGTCAAGGCCAAACTAATCCTTACACTGACGTACTCCAATGGCCAACTGTGGTAAAGTTACGTAGATGAATTAGATCGTGCCAAAGTCCAGCTAATTCTTATACAGACGTTTTCCAATAACCTATCTGAGTGAAGAGGTTATGTATCTAGGGTAGGTCAACGGTCAAGGTGACACTAATCCTTTTATTGATATTCAACATCCGACGTTACGTAGCCTGAGTAGGTCACACGTAAAGGTCAAACTAATCCTCATACTGTTCCGCTCCAATACCTAAGAAAACAATAATATTTACCATATACTATATATAGAGTAGGTCAGAGGTCAAGGCCTGACTCTAAAATACTGACAAAAACACGAACATCAATGAGAAGGGGTTTGTATATTTTAAGTCAGTCTGGTTAAACTTTTTTCAATACTGGCGACGCACTCCCAAAGCCGAGTGTGAAAGGTTACATCAGTATAAGCACAAAACATCAGTGCCGCCAGGGAAAATGTTGAGGACAGAATGTGTGGGACGTTTGCTTAGTGTATACTACAATGTTTGTGCAGATTATTCCTTACTTTATATACTCGCGTTTTACGTTTTGTATTTTCATTATTTCCCCATAGCTTACTAGAGTATACTACGTGGTTAGGTCTAATACTCGTCTAGCTCCCTGTCTGCCTCTGCCCCTCGCTCCATCTCTTATATTTCCCATGGTTCCTAATTTACTGTGTCCATTTTTCACTTCAATCTGTCTACAGTATATTTATCTAGTTGTTCACCTTAAGTGTCTACTCTCCCTCTTTCTCTCACTCCATCTCTCTTTTACCCATCATATTCTTTACCTCCTCCAACCACTCCATCTCTTAATATCCCCAAACCCCATATTCTTCAGTCTCTGCCTCCTCCTTTCACTCTACAATCGAGCTTCTTTTCAGCCATGTGCAGCGGGAAGGGGTATATCAAGTCATTCAAGCAAATTTCACACACATCACAGCTGACATTTTCACTACACAAACTACGGGAAAGTGTGACAGGTATTTATGCTTGCTATAATTCATGACCCTGTGTTAGTACGTTGGGTTGTTAATCTCCTTCTGTCACTGTGTCTCTGCCTACGTCTGTGTTTGTCTGTTCTGTCTCTTTGTCTACATCTATCTGTCTGTCTGTTCTGTCTCACTGCTTACATCTGTCTGTCTGCCTCTCTGCCTACATATATCTGTCTGTCTGTCTGTCTGTTCTGTCTCTTTGCCCATCAGTCTGTCTGCCGGCCTGAATGTCTGTTTCTCAAAACTCTACTGATATTATTTATGGGGAAACTTTTGCTTCTTGGGGGGAAAAGGGTTGGACCTGGATTCTCCTCTCTCTCTCTCTCTCTCTCTCTCTCTCTCTCTCTCTCTCTCTCACCTTCAATTAACTCTAATCTTTGACATTATCTCTCTCTCTCTCTCTCTCTCCCTTATCTTCAATTAACTCCAGTCTTCTACATTTCCACCCCAACCTCTGTCACTCCCTCACCTTGCTTTTCCTTCACTGTTACCCTCCCTCGCTCTCACATGCTTCCAATTGTATCCTATCAGCTACACTTCCTCCTTAACCTCTCTCTCATTTCCTCTCTCTCTCTCTCTCTCTCCTCTCTCTCCATTGTTACAGTTACAGTACAAAAACTCAAATATCGTCACTGCCTCTCACTCTTCCACACCCTCTCATCATTAAACTCACTCCCTCACTCACATCCTTTCCTTACCCCTGAATTACTCATCATATACATTACGCAGCCAAAAGAAGACTGCACGCCTTAGTCCCTTCAGTACAATTATTCAATTACATTATATTCTATCATACCTTAAAAAAAAAAAAAAAAAAAAAAAGTCACCGGAGTGAAAGAGTTAACACTACACGGTACCTACGTTTTCATCCCAGAGGCATATAATCGTGTGGTGTCAAATGCAATACAGTACTAGAGCTGTGCGGGTCATGAGAGGGTTAATGGAACTGTACTAGATTTGATTCTCAGTAAATATAATCAACTAGAATGAAATTAAAGGGAAGAAGTGACCACGACAAGGTTAGGGATAATGGCTATACTAATAACTCAACAATTAACTAAAGCTGTGATGTGGTGTTGTGCGAGAGATAACACATGGCCGAGCACTGTCTCTCCTATATCAGCACTGTTATCTAAGGCTATTATCTCTACACTCAACTTGGCTATCACTATCAGCTGTCCTGCCTTTTATCTGCCATCATTACCTTTATTGGACAATAAACACAGCGATCCTACCAACAGTTTCCATGGCTATTGTCCTTCATGAAATAAGATCACAAACAAGAGGAAAAGTGTCACAGAAAAGGTGTTAGCAGTGTGGGTGTAGCGGGAACTAGAAGGTGTAGTTGTGTGTGGTGTGGTAATGAGTAGTGTGGGGTCTGACAGTGTGTGATGTGGTGCGGTCAGGTGTAGTGTGGCGTGTGGTCTGGCAGTAAAAGATGGAGGTGTGGCAATCTAAGTGTGGCTGTGGGATGATGCAGGGTGGCGTGGGGTGTTGCAGTGTGGTGCGGTAATGTGTTAGGTGTGGTGGTGTGGTGTGAGGTTTGGCTGTGTTTGGCGTGGTTATGTGTGGGATATGGTTTGGCAGTGTGTGGTGTGGTTTGGCGGTGAATGATACGGTAATATGTTGTTTGCTATATGCGTGGCTTGATTATGTATGCTCTAGTACTGGGTTTGGCTATGGTTTGGCATTGTGTAGTGTGGTGGTGTGAAATGTGGTGTGGTGCGGTGCGGTGCCAAAGCCTTATACCGCACAACAACCATAAGGGCACTTCTATACCCCTCCCCTCCCTCCACGTGCAGTGAGGAGGGCAGCCTGTCTCGCCACCACCTGTCACTTCCCCATCAGCTGATATGGTCACGTGTACCGTACTTATACACTGGACGGATTCTGGGGTTTACCACAAGTTTTCCAGGGCGGGTTTTTTTTTTCCCATATTATGGCTCATTTTAGCCATCTCTTATATGTCGTTTTAATATCGACAGTTTCTGCATCAATAATATACAGAAAGAAGTTGAGGAGTAATGAGCAGACTAAATCACTAAGGAGGAAGTGCTACGAAATTTCCCAAGCCACTAAGAACACAGGCCTTAGCCACCCTTACACAACAGCACAAAATGTTTAACGGAAAGGGGTTAGGTGTGCTTGTACAGGTATTGTGACCACCACATACCTGTATAAAATGACAGTGGAGTGATCTATGACCCTCATACTCCTTTCAAAAATAGTATCCCGTCCCTTCCTGCACAATTACTTTGACACACACAGTGATGCATTCTGATTTATGGGGCACTCTCTGATTAAGTGCACATATTGTCCTTGGCACGTACAGTATTCAAAGTGGCAAAAAATCGGCATGTTACACGATGTTTAAAAAATGCAGTCCGAAGTACCGACTCCACCTGTCTGAGGAATTTGTTAATTTGTTGTCCGCTGGACCCAAGAGGCGTTATCTATCTGTCTATCTATATTATATTATATTATATTATATTATATATATATATATGGCAAGGAGTACAGTCAAAGCCATAAGTTCCCCTAACAATCAGCGCTTTTACTTTGCATTTAAGATATTTTAATCACTTTTGCTCCCATACATACACGTATGTTACCAGAGTCATCTGTGGACAGAAAACATACTAAACCCTTCACAGCTTTGGAAAGTTATCCACCACAGACCGGTGTTAAGAAGTAGGTGACAATTAAGTGAACTCATGTCCGTGGCTGCACCAACACAGAACCACCACTAACAGAGCTGTCGTGTTATGAGCCAACCAATCAACTTCTATAACCACTCTTCTTATGTTGTTAGGTTAATCCCTCAGGTGTGTGGTGAGGTACGGGACGGCATAAGGTGTTGGCATGAATTATATACACGTTATGAGGGTGGTGGTGCTCAAGTGGCAGAGTGTTCGACTGACGGACCGAACAGTTTGAGGATTTTTAATTTGTTCTGCCAAAAGACATTTAGCAGGCAATGGACTGTGGTTATTTGTACCTAAATATTGATAGGCCTATGTGAAGGTGTGTGGCACCATCTACTGCTCGTGCTGAAGAAGACTGTTGGGCCTCCGATATGGACTGTCAAATTTGTGCCCACATTCAGACCGATAAAGCAAAAATTATACCGTACTGAAACTATGTCAACTGGAAAGGTACAACAATTCTGGCTCGACTTGGACCAGAGGACTGCATAATTATTTCGACCTTTAGCACTGATGATGGAGAGACAGAAGGCGCCAGATGCAAACCCACGATGAGACAGTTAAATATCTTGATGTACGCAGTGAATAATTATATAGCAATGTTAAGGGATATTTCACCACCACCATTAACCCTCTCATGCCGGGACAATTCAACCTTAACACCAAACTTTTACATATCTATCTATCTATATACAGTATAATTTAAGGGCGAGTTACAGGGTCTTGTGTTAAATTGTTAATAACGCAATGCTCGTATCTAATTAGGCTAAACATAATTCAGTTGCCATTTTTAATCAAAGGGAAAATCTCCATATCCATTAAGGCATTGTTATTAAAAGAAGGTAAGCTAGAAACACCTGTCTACCTCCAATTACGCTCAGGGTGATTATAAGAAACTGCCATCATCCAATTACGCTCAGAGTAATTATAAAGATCTTAGGGGATCCTGTGTACATCCAATTAGCCTTAGTCATTAGAAACATTCATTAGGGGATAGTCTACCTGTCCATCTACCTTAATTACACCAAGTCATTCGAAGCTTTGTTAACTCCTTTACTAACAACGCAATTTTGTTATTACTTTATTTGTGTTACCCCAGGATGGTTGGATTTAGCTCTGGAGAAATATTCCAAACTGCTGGGATTATTATTATTATTATTATTATTATTATTATTATTATTATCATTATTATTATCATTATTATTGTTATTATTATCATTTATCATCACCATAATCATCATCTAATCCTGAGTTGCCCCATGAGGAGCGCAGGAGCCCGGGGCTAGGCAAGTTAGGCCTTACATTTAAGACGAGAGTAACCTGCCTCACTCATCCCTTTGTGGCATTATGTGAGCAATACACCCCAACCACCCTTTGGATATAAGCCTGCACAGGCTCAATTCGATTGGAGCGCCTTAATTACCCAATAAACCACCAGGCGCCATAATTTGGTTATATGGTTACCACCCAGCGTAGCAACTGGTTTCCTGGTGTACAGGAAACCATTTGGCTTGTCACTCATTGTAGAGCCACCCGTAGACAGAAGGAAGAGAAAGGAATGAAGGAAAGACAGAAGAGGAAGATGGAAAGAAGAAACGAAGAGAGGAAAAGGCAGGTACCCAAGAGCAGCACTACATCAAGTGAGTGGATGGTGAGCGCCCCCACCAACCACAATTATTATTATTTGCTGGAGACTTGAAGCGGGAAGGGTTATATATTGCCTTCCCTAACCCCTTCACTACTAGGATGTTCTTCTAAGCCGAGTCAAATCGTCAGGTGCGACAGGAATCGTCTACCGTGACGTGCTGGTGGTGGAGGGGTTAAGATGAGCCGAGGTGATGATACGTACCTACATCTTCCCTCACTGGCCTCACCTCCCTTGGTTTTTGTCGCTCAATACCATTAAAGCTAGCAGAGGCAACGGGATAGCACAAAACTCCCTCCCTCTCTCACCCCTTTCATTCCCCTTCTCCCTCCCTTCCCTTCTTTCTCTTCCTTACCTTCCACCTCTTCCTCCTTTCCTCTCTTCTCACTCCCTTTCACCCGCCCTATCTTCCTCCTCGTCCTTCCTCCATCTCCCTCTCCCTCCTCCTCTTCCTCCCTCTCCTCCTCCCCCACCCCCCCTCCACGTCACACCCAGGAAAGTAACGTGCCAATAGCGTGTCATTAGGGATTATGATGACATTACTCGTGCAAATAGCGCATACTACTGCGGATTGACTCCCAGTGTGTGTGTGTGTGTGTGTGTGTGTGTGTGTGTGTGTGTGTGTGTGTGTGTGTGTGTGTGTGTGAGAGAGAGAATATGTTATGCTATGTGGATGTAAAAGATGAGTGGTAACTGTGTGTGTGTGTGTGTGTGTGTGTGTGTGTGTGTAAGCCTCTCAGTGTTTGCTTATGTGCTGTGCCGTGTTATCATGCCTGTGTGTGTGTGGGCGTGTGTATGTACGTTTGCTTGTATTTGCTTGTTCATGTGCGACTAGAACGTGACTGTATGTGTGCGTGTGATGTCTGTATGTGAGAATCTGTGTGCGTATGTATGTGAGAATCTGTGTGAGTATGTATGTGAGAATCTGTGTGCGTATGTATGTGAGAATCTGTGTGAGTATGTATGTGAGAATCTGTGTGAGTATGTATGTGAGAATCTGTGTGCGTATGTATGTGAGAATCTGTGTGAGTATGTACCGGTATGTGAGAATCTGTGTGCGTATGTATGTGAGAATCTGTGTGCGTATGTACGTGAGAATGTGTGCATATCTGTGTGTGTACGGTAAATGTCTAAAAAATGGTCTTGTTTCTAAATACAGACGTGTTGTTATGCTCCTGTGGTCTGATTTCAAGCGTTGTTTGTGTTTTTTTGTGTTTTATGTGTAAGTTTAACGATGTATGTGCATTATGCCTGTTTGAGATCATACAGCTGTGTGCGTGTATGTATGTATGTATTTGTGTGTGTGTGTATGTATGTATGTATGTGTGTGTGTGTGTGTGTGTGTGTGTGTATTCATGTGCCTGTGTGGGTGCGTGTGACTGTATGCGTGGTGTGTAATCTGCTTATAACCACAAATCAGCTTATATCATACCACCCCTCACCCTCAACAGCCAGGCAGGGTGACAGGCGTGCCAAGGGTTAGGCAGGGTTAGGTAGGGTGAAGGCAAAGTAGGTAGTAGGGTGAAAGTAAAGATGAGGCTGGGTGTGGGTAAGGGTGAGACAGATTGAGGGTAAGGGTGGGAGTAGGGGTGATATACAAGGGTGAGACTGGCTGAGGCAGGGTGAGGTTGAGTGTGAGGGTAAAGGTGAAGGATGATAATAAAGGTAATAAGGGGTGAGGGGGAAGAAAGGCATAATTGTAAGGAAAGATAAATGTTAAATAATATGAAAGAAGATGTATAAGGCGTAATAATCCTACAGTAAAGACAAGTTACCAGTATAAGTATTAAGGTATGAAAGAACTAAAGCACCTGTACAAAATACTTGCCAATAAAACACCTGAACAATATAAGAACAGTTACAACCGAACAAAAAACGTGGTAATGCTGTACAGTTCCCGTCAACAACTCCTCTGCACGGTCTCCTACCATGTGTCAAAATGTACCAAGATTTTCCTCAACTAATTAATATTTAACTATCTATGTTGGCTGATTTACTGAATGTTTGATTATGATACTGATTCTAGATTAAATGAGTTAGAATGCTATTGTTTTTTTCTCGAAATACATGTGTAAAAGATGCCAAAATCAAATATGAACTTGACAGACTAATCAACAGTAATCCAATGGTGTGGTAATTCTAATCATATATTTGAAACACACAGCAGCTGGGCAGAGGAATTTACTGACTGAAACTGTACGTGTAAACAGTCTAAGATAATATAATGGATGGAGCAGACACCCACCTGAGGCCATTGACAAAGAACTTCTCTGTGATGTAGTCGCGGCAGTTGGAGTTCTCGAAGGCCAGGTAGAACTTGTAGTCCCGGTTAAGCATCTCGAAGCACTTGGCCGCCGAGGAGCGTGGACACCGCCGGGACCCACACGCCCCAAATATGTCCACGCCGATGTACTTGCTAAGCTCCTTGGCGTACTGCAGCCGGTTGTTACGGGCGCCGCAGTTGGACACGAACCAGGCCACCTGTTTGGTTTTGTTGGCGGAGTAGTTGATATCCTGAGGCTTCTGGCGTATGGAGGGGTTGTAGTAGACCCACTTTTCGTAGGGCGCCACGATGTCTGAGTCATGGCGGTACGTGGCAGTCCAGTTGAAGACATCTTTGGCGGTGAAGTGCTGCGTGTGTAGCGGACACTCCAGCATGAACATGACCCACACCTGCCGGGGGTCACGTGCGTTGGGCGGTAAGCTAAAATGGTCCTTGAACATCACTGCATCCGCCGTGGGCAGTTCTGACCGTGAGCCAGTGAGGACGCAAGTATCCACTGGACACCGCAGTTTCAGAAACTGTCCACGCCCCGCCCGCAGGCCCCAAGAGTTCATGCCGTTGTACATGAGGATCTTCTTCAGCTGCGGCGGTGCTCTGTCCTCGGCAGGGTCTGGGTGGTCCTCCATGGGTGGCGGTGGAGGAGGGCCGAACATCAGCTGCTGAACGATGCGGTCGTCGGGGTCCTCATCCGGCCACAACCGCTGCCACCTCACCCACTGGTCTGCCTCAGAGGGTGTGTCTGGTCGCAGCTCCCCACCCTGCAGGTACCACGGCCGCTGCTTGGGTGGCAGGGTAGCCAGGCTCACGTTGGGCAGCGGACGCGGCCGGAGGACCGGCGCCAGAGAGCGGACAGGAACCTCCGGCGCGAGGTAGGCCTGTGGGTCCGGCGGGCGTGGGTCATGGGGCGGGGGCGGGGGCTGGTGGGGCGGGGGGGCAGGGCGGCGCAGCACGGGCTGGGCGGGGGGCACGGCCGGCAGCCACACGGCACCGGGCTGCTGCACTGACACCACCAGCAGACACATGGCGGTGGCCGCACTCACGTACACCACGCCACGCCGCAGTGACACCCGCACCATCCTCCCACACCACCACCCGCCACTGAAACAACAACAAAGACAACTACATTAATACACCATCAGCAAACCACAATACTAATATCATAAAGTCAACAACACTTTAACTTAACTTTATCGTATAAAAGAGCACACTAAAACACTCACATCCTATTTTATTGGCCGAGTCAACAGTCCTCTCTAACAAATAAAACGGTAAACCTTGGGCGACTAAGCTGTGCCCATTAAATCTTATTCAGCGGCCTCTCTACGATGGAGTCAAATACTGGATATATAATAATACTACAGCTTATTCGACCTCATCTGAGAAGAGACTAGTCTTAAGCTTTAGTTGGCTGACAACTGACTGGTTGTCCGTGTGCATTCATTAACACGAGCATTCTAAAATATTCTTATTATGTGCTACAATAACAGTTTGACGATAAGACTGCACAAATTAAATATCATATATATATATATTTTTTGCATAAAAAATGAAAAAGACGCCACCATAATGAAGGGTTTAGTAAGTCCGGGTCAATGCTAGGGGTTATCTTCTGATGGGCTTAGGTGGTGCTTTAGCTCCTCCTTAGTGATTCATTTCCGATACTCAGTTCTTGCATGGTATGGTGCCGTACCTAGATCTTGGTAATAATGACACAACTTCCATATACATCACATGAGATTAACCTGCTACAGGAAAGAAAAAGGTAAGGAACAGCTGCTACCAAGGTTTTCTCTTTAGTTCCCTCCTTCATTTATCTAACCCCTCCTCATCTTTCCTAATTCTCCCCTTTGTTTCCCTTCCCTCCCTGCGTCCCTCCCTCTCTTTCTCCCTCCTCCTCCCCTCTAACCCTTCCACTATACCCTCTAAGTCCCTCCTTTGTCTCCCCTCACTATCTGCCTTTCTCTCCTCTCCTCGCTTCTCTTTAATCCGTCCTTTCTCCTCCGTCCCCTCCCCCCCCCTCTCTCTTTTGTCTTTCATCTTTCCATATCCTTACTTCCTTTCTTCCCTTTCCCTCCAAACTTTCTCTTCTTGCCTCCTTCGTTTCTCCCTCTTCCCTGTAAGTCTCTCCTTTATTCCCTTCTCATCCATGTCTCTTCTCTCCCAGTTCCTTTTTCTCTTCTATCTCCTGTTCTTTCCTTTTACTCTCCTCCCTTGTCCTCAAATTTCTCTTCCTTTTCTCTTGCCCTCTTCCCTCCGTCTCCCTCTTCTCCCAACTTTCAATTCTCCCTTTCTTCTTCCCTTCTCATCCATTTCTCTTCACTCCCACTTCTTTTTTCTCTTCTTTCTCCTGTTCCTTTCCTTTTACTCTCCTCTCGCTCTCAAATTTCTCTTCCCTTTCTCTTGCCCTCTTCCCTTCTTCTCCCTCATCTCCCAACTTTCAATTCTCCCTTTCTTCTTCCCATTTCCTGCCTTCCATCCCCCCCCCCTCTCTCATTACCTCTTCTCTTCGCCCACTTGCCCAATTAATCATACTTCTCTTCTCCCCTTTCCTTTCTCTTCTTCTCCCTTCTCACCTCTCTCCTTCCTCTGCGTTCTCTCCCTGTTTACTACCCCCTCTCCCTGTTACCTTCCAAGTTTTCTCTTCAGTTTTCCTTCCCCTTCTCATTTTTTTCTCCCTTCCCCATCCTTTTCTTTCCTCTCTTCTCTCCTTCAATCGATTTCTTCCCTCTCCCTCTTCAGCTTCCTCTCCCTTCCTCTTTGCTTCCTCTTCGCTTACTTTCCCCCTTTACTTTTCTTTTACCCTCTTATATCCTGTCTCCCCCTCCACCTAATCTTCCTCCTCTCCTCTCCCTCCCTTCTGCTTTTCTATCCTTCCTCTCTCCCCTTCCTTTCTTTTTTTTTCTCCTCCTTTCTCTCATTCTCTTACCCCCTCTCTCCATCTTCCCTCTCCCGGTTTGTCTCCCCTCCTCCACCCCTTCTTCCCTCTTTAACTGCCTCCTCTCCCCTCTCTTGTCTGATTAATAACCCATCTTCTTCGTCCCTTCTCCTCCTCTCTCTTTCTTCTCATATTTCTTTCACCTTCCCCGTCTTCTCACTCTCTTTCCCTTCCTCTCTCCCTCTCCCCCTCTTCCTCCTCTCCTTTCATCCTCCTCGTTTTTCTTTTCTTCCTTTCTTTTTCCTCCTCTCCTCTGTCCCTACCTTTCTCCTTCATCATCTTCTCTTTCCCTCATCTTTGCTCTTCCTCCTCCTCCTTCATCCCTTCCTTCTTGTCAAATTAATCACGCTCTCTCTCTCTCTCTCTCTCTCTCCTCCCTTGTTATCTCACCTTCTTTCCTTACGTATTCCCTTTCTAACCTCTCACCTTCCTCTTACCTTTCTTCCTTGTCTAATTAAATACCTTTCCTCTCTTCCAGGTTCCCCTTCTCTCCCCGCTTCCGTTCTCCTTCACCCTTTCCTTCCCCCTTCCCTATCTTCTCCCTCTCCTTTCTCCCCCTTTCGCTTCCTTCTCCTCCTCCCCTTCGTACTCATTACCTCCCTTTCCCCCCGTCTCGTCCTCGCTATCCTCTCCAAACCCTCCTTCCTTTCCTCTCTTCCCCTTCTCTCTCGTTTTCTCCCTTTCTTCCCCTATTTTCCCTCTTCCTCGCACCCTCTCTTCCTTCAGCCTTCCAGTTCCCCCTCCCTCCTCTTGCCCTTTGAATCCCATCGTCTCCCTTTCATGTTTTTTTCTCTCTCTCTCGTTTCCTTTTCTCCTCCCTACCTCTCCCACCTCCTTCTCTCCCGTTTTTTTTTTTACTCCCTTTTTCTTCCACTTTTCCTTCCACCTGCCTCTCCCCACTTCATCTGCCTCTCCCCACTCCTTCACCCTCTTCTCCCCATCACCTATTTCTCCCCCCCCCCGTCCCCCTCAACCAAGCATTCCAGCGCCTGAGGAAAGAATCAATTTCTTGTCAAGGTGGGGTCATTCACTGCAGGGGGAGGGGGAGAGAGGAGGAGGGAGGGGGAGTGGGAAGAGGGAGGGGGAGTGGGAAGAGGGAGGGGGAGTGGGAAGAGGGAGGGGGAAGGGGGGATGAGGGAAGGGGAGGAGGCATGAGGGTGGGGGAGAAGGGGGAGAGAGAAAAAAAGAAGGGAGAGGGAAGGAAAGAGGGAGCAGGGAGGAAGACGTGATGGAATGAGAACAAGGAAGGAAAGGAAGGAAGGAGGGGAGAAGGAAGCAAGGAGAGAAGAGGAAGGAGGGTCGAGAGCAGGGGAGGGAAGAAGTCAGGGGATGAAAGAAGATAAGGGAGGATGACAGTGGAGAGGCGAGAGGAGACGGGAGTGAAAACAGAAGGGAAGGGGAGAGGAAGGGTGGAGGGAGAAAGCATGGAGAAAGGATGAGGAAAGCAGAGGGAAGGTGAGGGAAAACTGAGGGGAAGAGAAATAAGAGGGAGGGAAGAAATAAAAGGGAGGGGAGAATTAAAGGGAGGGGAGAGATAAAAGGGAGGGGAGAGATAAAAGAGAGGGAGAGTAGGAAGAGGAAAAGGGAGAAAGAAGGGAAAGGAAGGGAGAAGTGGGGGGGAAATGCAAGACGGGGAGGAAGAAAGTAAGGGAAAACGCTGAGAGAGAGAGAGAGAGAGAGAGAGAGAGAGAAACTGCCACCTCCCTCCCTCCACCCACCCACACCAACACCTGGGCATATGAATGGTAGTGTGCGTGCTAAGTGGCCGGATAAACACAGTGATATAGGAGTAATCACACATGTTCATCTCCCTTACTAATCTATTGCCTACCCTTCACTACCCAGCCCGTTACTAAGAACACCCTGATGTATAAGATGATGTATAGTGATGTTTATAGTGATGCAGGGTGATGGAGATATTGATGTATGAACTGCTGTATGTATTCATGAGTTGATCTATATATAACCTGACGCATAAGTCCAAGTATATTGTATAAAAAGGTGTATAAATGAACTAGAGTAAAAATCCTGTATAACCTCATGCATAAATAAGCAGGTATAAATGTAGCTAAATAAAGGGGATATAAATGTAGTACGATAATAAAGCCAAACACAAGCACTCAGAAAATCGCCACGCCACTGACATACTCTTAGTGTTTTGAATAACTAATATCACTGAGGCATAATGCGGGGTTTAGAAGGGTGAATACTGAGGCGCATATATACTGAGGGACACACACACACACACACACACACACACACACACACACACACACACACACACAATCACCTCCTCTCACCACCCTGCTCCTCTAACACAACAAACACCTTTCACTGCTAACGTTTGTAACTTAAACCTCAAACTCATCCCCTTCAATACGGCGGCGTCTTATCTGCTGCTGAGTCTTGCTGTCACCATTATCATGACTGTATAATTATTAAGCTTCGCCATATAGTGTTTGGTAAGTATTTTTATATTTTTCTTTGTACTTTTTTCTTCTTAGATCTTGATGATATTATAGGGGAAGGTGCCCTACGCTAACCCAAGTACTTGTGCCGAATATAAATGACCTTGACCGATTTTTGAAGGTCATATAGTCATTTCTGTTGCAAAATCTGCATACTTGAAATTGAAATTTCAGAAACTAATTGATATACAGCTATTTGGTTGAAAATCATATGATAAAAAAGTATGCTAAGAATCCTGGCTGAATAGTTTGCCATTTAGCCTAGCGAAAAGTACCGATTCACATCTGTTCAGTGTTATCTTAGTAACAATTTTAGAGAAAACCACAAACGCTGCAACTTTACAGAAATATATTTGTGGTCCCTCTTGTTACCTGAAAGGAATATGGTTGCAGGTAAGCATACAGTTAGCCAATTATTGAGACAAATGTAAAATGTACCCATGGCGAAGCTTCCTTATTGTGGCTAGACAATAATTATATAGATAACTAGTTATTATTATTATTATTACTATTATTATTATTATTATTATTATTATTACTTTTGTTGTTCTTGTAATTCTTGTTGTTGCAGATGTTACAAGCTCTGTCTGTTAGTGTAGGTAAGGGTGTTGGCGTGGGAGTAGGATATAAATACATGCTGGACGGTAGACACTGTTAATACCGACATAGCCGTCCCCATACCACACGACGAATGAGCCAAAGGTGTGTTGAGTGCTATATAAAAACCACCCAGTATTGTGTAACCGTAGCGACGTGACTGCAGGGTAAACATGGCGAGTGTTGTGTGCACTGTTCTGATCTCCGTATTCTTATCAACTCGCATAAACATTTACACTTCACATTCTTCTCACTCTTATTACTGGTTTCTTCGTCGTCTTCTCTTTCATCTTCTTCTTCTCCTCCTCCTCCTTCTTCTTTACTTATTTTTGTCTCATGTAACTGTGCACTTTTAATTCCCATCTACCTATCTATTTAATCAACTGTTCTACCTACTTCATGTATATATCTGAAGCCATCCATCAATCCATCCTATTGCACTTCTCAATGTTTACAGTTTTGATATTTGCTTCCGTCTTTCCATCCATCTACCTATCTGTCTGTCTGTCTGTCTACCTATCTACGTAATTATCTATCCTTATCTTGAACCTGCTATTTATATTCACAAGTGTTTTGAGTTAGCGCCTCACTTAACTTCTCTGGTGTGTGTGTGTGTGTGTGTGTGTGTGTGTGTGTGTGTGTGTGTGTGTGTGTGACTAATTTCTCTATGTAACTCCTTTATTCATTTATTTTCCTACCTGTCCATCACCCACCTATTTACCTACGGCTTTCCCCATTCCCTTTATCCACCCTTAACAACTACACTTTACTCTCTGTTCCCCTTTCGTTTTTAATTTTTACTGCCTGGCTATCTACTTATCTATACAACCAACCGTCTATCTATCTTCATCTAATCTCTCTCTCTCTCTCTCTCTCACTCTCTCTCTCTCTCTCTCTCTCTCTCTCTCTCTCTCTCTCTCCACAAGTGTTCTAAACCTTCATACTTAGCTCGCTTCTCACTCCTATCTATGCTTTGTTCATTTATCTATCTATCTATCTACTTGTCCGTCCAGTCAACCATCTACCTATCCATCTTCACCTACCTCTTTCCATCCTTCTACCTATTCATCCAGCCATTTATACATCTATCACTTGCCCATATATATCTATTTCCCTCAATCTATCCAACCAAGTAGCTATTTATACCTATCCACATCCATCCATCTATCTCTATTTACCTGTGTATCCTTCCATGCCTAATTCCATTCTTGTCTTCCTCCATCCACACATCGATCCATCCATCTTACTACCCACCTAACTCTGTCTATCCAATCTTCCACCCATTACCAGACCCTCAATCCCAGAGTTTACTCCCCCACACCAATCACGCCGTCTTCCCACCTACACTCCGCTCATTAATATACCTGTCTGTATACTTAAGCTATTCAAATGTACATACGCCAGGTAAATAAAGTCTACTGATTACATAAATATTACATATTAGTACCTCACTGATACAGTACAGTTCACGTTACCTTGACATTTATACAGTACAGTACATATTAACATACACAGGTAACAAGGTACACACACACAACCGTACATTCATGTTTACATACATATACACATACAGCCTGTACAACTGCTCCAAAAAGTATCTGTTTGCACTTCCCTCGAGACAGTCTGATTCTCTCTCTCTCTCTCTCTTTCTCTCTCTCTCTCTCTCTCTCTCTCTCTCTCTCTCTCTCGTCAGGCAGAATCTTAAAATATGCCCATTAACCCTCCCCCCTCCCCCCGCGTGGGTCACCTGGTCTCCTGATGGTGCATTGTATCGCGTGCTTGTGACATTTCCAGATCAGTATCGACCCTAAAGATAATGAAATGATAAAACAGTCATCATCTTAGCACGTCACGACCTCTATTGATCATTTTGGATGTCATCGCTGGCCTTCAACGCCACACTTTTTGAAACTAGTGTCCGTCGTCATGTACTGGTAGTTCGATATATACACAAATACATATACACATACATACATAAACATACACATACATACATACAAATACGGATGCATATAAACATACATGCATACATACATACGTTTCGCAATACAGGAACTGACACATATGCTAAATTACCTGCTCACTAATGTATACTCAAATACTGATACACGTTACATATACATACACAGAAACTATCATGTATTCATACTCATTAATATACGTAAATCGTACACTGATACTTGTACACTAACCTGGAATATTATCATCATCAACCCACCCTCTTATTCCTATATGTAGGTGAGATACGATAGGGTTCAGAAAGCAAGGAAAGGGAGAGAATAAGCCAGTGCGTGAACTAATCAACGGCACTCTTAGTGATATGGGCAACACACTTATGCATTCACCATCTAAGCCACTGGAATCCTGGCTCCATTTGACAGGTAGGCTGCACCTTTCCACACGCAGCTTCATAATTACCTATCAAAGAGACTCGATCCGGGGACAATAAATAAATAAACAAATAAATGAGATAATCCCATGTCATGCAATCCTCTGTACAAAATTTCTTACCAACTGTATCTCTTATCAGTTCCTTGCTTCGTCAGTGTGCACAGGCCAACTCTTCCCCACACTCATTTACCGTAACTATCCACCACCACCTTGCCCTACCATGCCTCATCCCACCTTCAAACTCACTTAATTTGAAGGTATATAAACACTGGTAATTAAAACACACATTAATTTCACACATGCATACATTCTAATGGTAAAACACACACACACACACACACACACTCATGGTAGACCACTTAACCTGAAACGTAATCTCCATATGTCAAGTGGATGTACTGACTCCTACTCAATATTTCATGCACTTATTTTTTACATCAAGTACAAATATGAATATACAGATACACACGCACTGACATACACCCACACTCACACCCCCCTCCCACGAACACCACATCCATGCCAATCCCCCCTCCCCTCACACACACACACACACACACACACACACACACACACACACACACACACACACACACTCACTACAGCCAGAGTTTAACATTGCATTAACGAGACCACACCAGTTCCGTAGTGAAGATATGACAAGCAATCCCCATTTCCTCCTGCACTACCGTCACTTGTATTTATTTCTTTATTCTGCTTATATTGGGACGTCGTAGTAAAGAGGTTAAATATATACCTACGAACATAATTTTCGTAAAGATACATTAATAAATACCTACACATCATACAAACAGATCAGTATCCACATTCAAACATACCCTACCTACGCCAAGCCAAGCACCAAGCAAACTACATACATAAACTGGTATAAACATCAGACAAAGGCGTCACCCAGTCTCCTCCACATACAGCTAGAGACTGTTACCTTCTTCTGTTTAACTTTGACAAATGAGTACATCTCCCCATCTGGTTCTCTGTCCACCTCTCCCTCTCACTCCATCTCTCTGCTGCTCCAGTTGGCCTTCTTCCCATTCTACCTCTCCATCTCACTCCACCTCTCTGCTACTCCAGTTGGCCTTCTTCCCATTCTACCTCTCCATCTCACTCCACCTCTTGGCTGCCGATGGTACTCTTGCTGCCTTAATTCGAAAACTCTGCCCATTTCTGATTTTTATCTCGTACAGTACGAGATTCACTCCTCAAAAAAATAAATAAATAAATACCCGGTAGTCTGCTGGCTGTACAAATAAATAAATAGTTGATAAACAAATGGGATAAAAAAAAAACCCACTTTGGAAATACCAGACACTACCTAACTGCAGTTATAAATTATATCAACAATAATCCTCAAACTCTAATTCAGCGAGCCACTAAGCCTGTTTCCGTGGTCCAGCAGTCCACTTCCGAAACACCAACACGTCATGTTCCTTGCATCCCTTACGCATCCCCCGCCACTCACACACCACACTGTTTTACGAAGTGACACAGATCCATAGGAGGTTTTGCAGCAGCTCCTTGTAACCTATTAAATTACCGACAGTGTATGCATCGATAATATACAAGACGATACTAAGGTACTATGTTCAGAATAAATCGCTCAAGAAGAAGTATCACGAACTATCCAAAACCACTCAGAATTCCGTTGCAAAACCCACTCCCTCTGTTACGACACGCCATGGCTACCACTGTCACGAGGGTAGAAATGGGCAGTATTATGGGGTGTCGTTGGGGTGACATGGAAAAAGCAGTGAACGCAGTGGTACTGACACTCACCCCTACACTGTACCGTACCTAAGCCGGGACCAAACCCATCACACGTTCCTATATCACACCACTACCCACACCAGTACCTTCCCCAAACAACGGCCTGTGCCATACATATGTACAAAAAAAAAAAGTACGCGAACATAGACAGACAGACATACACGCACGCACACGCACGCACACACACACACACACACACACACACACACACACACACACACACAACCTTTATTATACTCTATCTCCTTTAACTCTCTTGCCGGCTTCCTTCTTCCTCCTCCCCCCCTCCCCTCCTCTTCCCCGGCACTCTCAGGCCTAAACTCAAATCACGTTTCATTGTCAAAATACACAATTTTTCCTCAGCTGCCCACTTCACAATGGACAGAGAGAGAGAAAGAGAGAGAGAGAGAGAGGAGAGCAGTTTTCTCCAACCTCCCTTCGTATCTCTCTCTCTCTCTCTCTCTCTCTCTCTCTCTCTCTCTCTCTCTCTCTCTCTCTCTCTCTCTCCCTCTCTCTCTCTCACACCAGACGATTTTCCATTCAAGAGTCCCCTCGTACTGAAGGGCTTAGAATGTCTCCATCAACCCCTTCAGTCCGACTTTTTCATTCTTGCCACAGAAGGCTGATTATATTCTGATTAAGGAAAAATGATAAAATAGTGAGAGTGAAATTGTGATATATATACACATACACTGTATATATAAAGAGGAACAAAGTAAGGAATTTCTCTCTCTCTCTCTCTCTCTCTTTCCTAAGAGTATTGATTCTGGCAGGGCAGCGTAGGATCCCCCCTCCCTCTCTCTTTCTCCCCCTCCCCCCTTCCATTCCTTCCCCTTCCTCCCTCCCTCTCCTTCCCCTCCCTTCCTCCTTCCCTCTCCTCCACTTCTCCCAGTCCCTTCCCCCTCCCTGCACTCACCCCTGCTCCCTCTCACCTTCCCATCCCCCCTTCCCCTTCTCTCTTTTCCCCTCCCCCCCACTTTCATTCACTCCCTCCTTGCTCTCTTCATCTCTTTCCCTCCCCCTCTCCCTCCTCTCCCCCCCCCCCACCAGTCAGTTTTCCCTCCTTCCTTCACTCCTCCAATTTTTCCTCCCTCATCCCCTACCTTTCTTCCTTCTCTCCCTTTTCTCTTCCTTCCCTCCCTTTGCCCCTCCCCTCATTCTCTTCCTCCCACTCCCCCCTCTCACTCTCTCCCTTCCTTTCCTCCCCTGTTTTTCTCTTCCTTCTTTCCTTCCTTTTTCCCATTCCTCCTTTCTAGTCCTTACTTCTCCAATCCCTTTTTTACCTGACGCTTTCTTCTTCCATTTTCTGTCTTCTGTCCTCCCTCTCTCTCTCTCTCTCTCTCTCTCTCTCCTTTTTTCTTACCCTTCTTTCCATCATCATTCTCTCCCTCCCTCCTTCATCCCCTCGTCTCTCTCTCTCTCTCTCTCGTTTTTCCGCTTTTTTCTTTTTCTCCTCTTTAGGTTTTTCTTTCCACCTTCCCTCTCTCCACTCCATATTTCTCCCTCTTCTCTCACTTGCTTATCGCTCCTGGCCTTTTCCTCTTCCTCTTTATCAAACCTAACTAACCCATCCCTGACCCCCAGAGATGATGATGATGATAAATAATAATAATAATAATAAAATAATAATAATAATAATAAATCACCTTTAAACTTCGTGTTGGCATGGTTTTCAGGCTTCTGAGATATTTCGGTATTCTAGAAACAATGATTATATAGCAGTGGCGTAACACCTGCAACAAACAAAGGACATTCAGCAGCTAACATGTCGCAGGATACAGTGCCTCAGAGACCATACGTGCAAGTTGCTGGTGAATCCATAAGTGTGTCCTGCCAACAAGTATTACTGTAAATTTTCATGACGCACGTGAAAGTAATCTCTCACGGAAAGGAAACTTTTCATCATCTACCTGTCATTACTGACAGCAGCATAAAGTTAAACGCTTGCTATATAAAAATAAACCATATATATATAAATATATATATATATATATATATATATAAATATATATATATATATATATATATATATATATATACCGTCTGAGGCATTTTCGTTGGAGTGTGTGTGAGGGGATGTTCCGGTGTTTATTCACAATGATGACAGGCGTGTGGGAGACTGGAGGGAGGGCTGTTATGCGGTACATACTTCTAATTTCGTCCTCATCCATTCACAGGAATTCACAGGTATTTGTTCAAGTGTGACACTTAAGTCTGGCGGTAGTAACATGATACAAACGTCTATAATACGTCAACGCTGAGCGTCCAATTTACCACACTTCTCCGCTAGCCAAGTATTCCTCGACGATGCTCCATGTTGTTGATCTGTTAACGCCAGGCGTACAGGTCGTATCTACGCAGTCCTCGCTTCCTGCCTGGTGTCAGTAATCACTTGCCGGGCTGTAAGGAGGACGCGTCGAAATTGGGTATATCAAACTTAAGTGGTTGTTCAGCACTGACTGGCCGTCACCTTTACATCTACTTTCCAACCAAACATTTTCAAAGGTGTCATTCACAGTTTATAATCAGTAATCTATCACAATCAAAAGTGTCCTCATCTGCTAGTACTCAGTTCCTGCTTTGTGCCACTGATTTATTCTGATCCACATCTTCTAGGCATCATATAAAATTCACCGAGATTGATGTAATTTTCGTTCATGACAATAAATATGCCGCCTACAAAGGCTACTGGCGGTTATCCAATTCACGTGTTATGGTACTGCTTTGTATTGGGAGGTGCCGCTCTCAGCTCACCACCGTCATCTATATACAAACATACTACCGAAATTATCGAAGCTACCGATTCAGATACGAGTACACGTAGGTCACTATCATGAATAATGTTTTCATTGAAGTCATTTGACGTCACTAAATCGTCCATTCACGATGAAAGTAGCATAATAATAATAATAATAACAATAATAATAATAATAATAATAATAAATGTGATAAACAGACCTTCAAATTCATAACAAATAACTACCTACCACCCAGCTAATGTACCAACCAACCACCCATTCTACCTACCAGTCTGCGACACACCAAATTACTGTATACTGTCTGCCAATATCAGTACTAGTGCACGTAAAGAGAATTTAATTGTATACATCACTTTACATCAATATTCCATAAAAGTATACATACACGCACACTGATTACATATATATTACATACATACATACAGTACACATTACATACATACATACATACACATTCATCTGCAGTCACTACACGAAATATTGAAATAGTCTGGTGCATATGTGTGCGTGTATGTTTGCAAATCTTCTTATATACACATGTGCATATGCAGGATAAAACAATACTCGTGTACACGCACACAATTCTGAAACACTAAAACACGCACATGACCAGTTCACACGCACACATTTAGAACTGCATACAGCATGACTTAAACGCCCCCCAAACCTTTTAAATAACGCGCTCTCTCTCTCTCTCTCTCTCTCTCTCTCACACACACACACACACACACACACACAAAACGTGTAAAAAAAAGGGATTTTCATCGATTTCCCAAGTACGGGAGAGAGAGAGACAGAGAGAGAGAAAGACAAACAGACAGACAGAGGGGGGGAGGGGAAGCGGAGGTAAAAGGCATAGGTTTAGAAGCAAGGAAGGAGGGAAGAGCGAAGGGAAAGGAAGAGGGAGGTTGGGAGGGAGGTGAGCGAAACGAGGGAGGAAGAGTTCAAGGGAGAGGTAAGATCTCTTCCCAACTTTTCTCTCCATCTCTCCCTTTTGAGATCAAAGGGAGGGAAGGATGGAGGAAGGGAGGGAGGGACACATAAATAAAACTCTACAAAAGAAAGATACGGGAAAGGAAGGAAGGAAGGAAGGAAGGAAGAAGAAGAAGGAAGGAAGAAAGAAAGGAAGGAATGTACGATGGACGACTACAAGATGGGAAGGGATGAAGGAGGGATGAAGGAACGAAGGAAAAAATGAACAGAAGGGAGAAAGGATGACAGAGGGAGGGATGAAGAAAGGCAGGGAGAAGGGAAGGAAGAAGAATGGGGAAGATGAAGGAAGGAAGGAAAGATGGAAGGGAAGAATGAAGGGAAAAATGGGGGAGAGAAAGGATATGTGAAGAAAGGATGGGGATGAAGGAGGGGAAAGAAAGGGTAGGAAGGGAAGGAAAAAGAGACGAAGGAAGAAAGGAAGGAAATTGTAAGGAGGTGAGAGGGAGGGGGAAGATAAAAAAAAGAGAGGAAAAATGAGAGGACAGACAGATATAGATATTGTAGGCAGAGAGATAGACAGGTGTGTAGTGACAGATAGTCCCCCTCTCTCTCTCTCTCTCTCTCTCTCTCTCTCACACACACACACACACACACACACACACACACACACACACACACACACACACACACACACACGTGTAAAAAAGGTACCGGTGATTTTCATCGATTTCCCAAGTATGAGAGAGAGAGAGAGAGAGAGAGAGAGAGAGAGAGAGTAAATAAACACTTTTTCCTCCTATTCAATTAACGCAATTACAATCAATTTCTTCATCTCATTCTCTCCCTCCTTGCTCCTTCCCTCCCTCTCTCCACACTGCATCTCTCCTTTCCTTCCTCCCTCTTTCCTTGCTTCTCTCTCCCCTCTTTGCTTCCCTCTCTCCTTCGCAGCTTCCCTTCTCTTCTCTCCCTCCTGCTTTACTCCTCTTCCTACTTCCCTCCCTGCCTCCTTTCCTTTCTCCCTACTTACTTTCTTCCTTCCCCCTTCTTGCTTACATCTCTTCTCCTTTCTTTCCTTCCATCACCACTTGTTCCCTTCCCTCCCTCCTTGCCTTCCTTACCCTCCATCTCCTTCTCTCCCTGCCCTCCTCTCCTTATTTGTATCCTCCTTCCCTCTTCCCTCCCCTCACTGCTTTCTTTTTCTTATCTCGCACTCCTCCTCTCCGACCTCCGTCTATTCTTCCTTCTTCCTTCCCTAACCTTCCACCCATTCCTTCCTCCCTTTCTTCCTTCTTTACTTGCTATCATGACTCCTTCCATTTCTTCCTCCCTTCCTTCCATTCCTCTCCTCCCTTCCTATCCCCCTCCCCTCCATTCCTCTCCTCCCCCACGTCCTTCCTCCTTCCCCTCCTTTTCTCCTCCGTGCCTCCTCCCCTGCCTTCGTGCCTGGTCAGCAAGTATTTCCTTTTTACTGTGCTTGATCAGACACACAGCTGGTGACACGCACTGACCTTGCCACCACTACCCCACCATCACCACTATTACTACTGCCACTACTACTAACCCACCACCACCACCACTACCCCACCACCATCTCTACACTCACCCCACCACCACCACTACCAATACCAACACCACCACTACCACTACTGCCTCTACCACTACCCCACCACCACCTCTACCCTCACCCCACCACTACCACCTCCCCATTGCTACCCCCACCACTACTACCCCCACCACCTGTTTCCATTGCTACCACAACCACCACCACCTCCCTCCACTACTGCCACCACTGTACCAGCATTACCACTGTCACCACCACCGCACACTACCACTCTTACCTTCCCTAATACTACAACCACCGCCACAACAATCACCATTACTATCACCATCACCGCAGCGGGAAGTACACATCACTAAGAACATCACCACCACCACTACCACCACCACCACCACCACCAACACCATCACTACCACGCCTCACCAGCACCATCAATCCTGTGTTATATTTCCTACCATTTACCCCTAAAAAAACTGTAATTTGGTGGGTCAAGGGAATACAGACTGGATGGAGTGTAATCGTAGGCAGGAAGAAAAAATATAACGTACAAGGAAAAATATAGAGATGCAAGGAAAATATATATAGATACGAGGAAATTATATATATAGATACGAAAAAAAAAAAACTGACAAGAGGGAAAACAACAGAGATAATTATAACTTGGATGGAACTAAAATTATTCCCTCGGCGTCTCTGATAACCCGGTGTAACCATAAAAAATAACTACAACTACTACTGCCTCTACGACAACCACTACCATCACCCCTACCACAACCACTACCATCACCCCTACCACAACCACTACTACTACCCCTCCCACAACCACGACTACCAACATCATTACCATCACCACAGAAACAATTACCATAATTATTACTGCCACAACTACCACTCAGTTCTGTAATAATATTCCCGTATTGATTCTCTCTCTCTCTCTCTCTCTCTCTCTCTCTCTCTCTCTCTCTCACACACACACACACACACACACACACACACACACACACACACACACACACACAAAACCTCCCTTCAGACGCAGATTTCCACCAAGGTCAAACAAGCGAAATATATTAAACAAAATGACCCTCCAAAACCTCGCGTCCAATTACAGGTGTCTACATTACACACAATAATAATCCTGCCTTCATCATTATCAGCCTACAATTTTCACAGATTATCACCTTTAAATCACCTGTAAATTGTCACCACTTAGCACCAACTCTCACCGGCTGGCTATACAAACGTCTCTTAACTACCTCCCTAGTCCCCGATAGGAGGATGGTGGAATGCATGATCGTGGCACCTTAAGCCTGTAGTCCACTGGGTTTGACTCCAACAGCATCAGCATATTATCAAGACCTGGCAGTCTAAATAATCATCATCTTTTTTTCCTTTTTACGTTTGTGTCCGTCATTTAGTGGTACCTGGAACTGATTATGAACCGTATATACACGTATTTTAAGACTTGTAATCATTTCCCGGTGCTTATTAAATGTGCTGCTGAATCTGATTTCTTTTACAATGTTTCAGACTTGGTGTACACGCTGTAATAGACCCAAAGTGCATGCCATTAGGTAAGCCTTAGTTATGGGGCAGATTTGAGTCTCCTTGGTTACTAGTCAAACCAACCCCTACATCATAACTATCCCTGATCATCAACTGAGCTTAAAACGGTTAGGGATCTTCATAAGGGTTGTTCAAATGCGCTATTGTCGTGATGGAAGTGGTGACAGTAACTATGGTAGTAATGGTGGTAACTGTGGTAAGTGTGGTAGTTACAGTGGTAATTGTGGTAGTAACAGTAGTAAATGATAAAACTGTGAAGAATGAGTGTGGTATATAATGAGGAGGTGTCGATGGTGATTATGATGCAGATTACTAATGGCGACTGTGGTGGTGGTGGTAATAATGATGCCTGACTGTGCTATATACGGCCGTGTAATGGTGTTTTTATGGTATAAGTAACGAACACTGGCACAAGTAGTGGTGGTGGTGGTGGTGTTATCATGGTGGTGGTAGTTCCTGTGGTGGTAAATTTCAACAATAACATAAGGCTCTCTCCCTTTCTCCTTTCCTTCATTTCATTCTCTCCTACTATTCCTCTTTTTCCCTCCACTTCCTTTCCTCTAACCTCCATCTTTTTCGTTTCTTCCTACCCCCTTCCCTTTAATTTTTCCCTCTTTCTTTCGATCTTCAATCCTTCTCCCCATCACCTTTCCTTCCCCTGCTCTCCTAAATTGCTTACTCTTCCTTCCTCATTTTTCTTCAGTATGGTATATCAGATTTTTTTCCCCTCTCATTCCTACTTCTCTCCCTTGCTCCCCAGTTGGGCCTACCAAATTCTATTCCTTCCATCCCATTTAATCTCTCTCTCTCTCTCTCTTCCCTTTCCAGCTCCCACCCCCCACTCTTCCTTCTTTTCTTCCCATCTCTTCCCTACCTTTCCTTCCTCCTCTTTCCCTTCCCCTCCCATCCTCTCTCTTCTTTCTTTCCTTTGTCCCCTCCCTCTCTCCCTTCTCTCCTTTCCTTCCCCCAATTTCCTCTCTCTTTCCCTTCTCCCCACTCCCTCTCTCCTTCCCTTCACCCACTCCCTCTCTCCTTCCCTTCACCCACTCCCTCTCTCCTTCCCTTCCCCCACTCCCTCTCTCCTTCCATTCACCCACTCCCTCACTCCTTCCCTCCCTCCCATTTCCCTCTCCTCCCTCACTCCTTCCCTCCCTCCCATTTCCCTCCCCTCCCTCTCTCCTTCCCTCCCTTCCTTTTCCCTCTCCTCCTCTCTCCTTCCCTCCCTCCTCCTCCCTCACTCCTTCCCTCCCTCCCATTTCCCTCTCCTCCCTCTCTCCTTCCCTCCCTCCCTTTTCCCTCTCCTCCCTCTCTCCTTCCCTCCCTCCCTTTTCCCTCTCCTCCCTCTCTCCTTCCCTCCCTTCCTTTTCCCTCTCCTCCCTCTCTCCTCCACTCTAATCAATAAACTTTTTAATCATGTCTGAGTCTCAAAACATCAACATTTCAAACATATTCACTAGATTATTAAAAAAAAAAACTTGACATGAAGTTTTTCCAGGAATGTTTGATCAGCTTAAAACACACACACACACACACACACACACACACACACACACACACACACACACACACACACCTGCATCCACATATAGACACACGTGCATCACTATGGCTACATACATGAAATAAACATACATTCATTCTGCCGTCGTTATACACTTCTCTTTTTATTGCCATACGATTTTATTCAGCATAGAGGAGACTACACACACACACACACACACACACACACACACACACACACACACACACACACACACACTGCTAAAGGCCAAAGACAAAACACAAAATCCACAAAGACCAGTGTTAAGAACGTCTATGCATTTAATAATTTGTTCAGGCGCAGTGTTCACATAAAATAATGTTCAGAAATAAGTGTTCAGAATCAACGTATATTTCAGAAATGTTCAAATATATACTGGAGTTTGATATGAGTTCAGAAATAGAGTAACTGAGGCAGACCATTAAAAAAAAATGGTAATATACGATAGCAGTTGTGAAGGGCGGGGGACGGGGCGACATGGAGGCGATTTGTTTGTGGCCACCCCTTGCGGAACTGGGGCGTCTGGCAATAGATAGATAGACAGATATTGTGAAGGGTCGTTTTTCTAGGTATACTCCGACGCTGCATCCTGTGAGGGGCGGTCGTAACAAAGGGATCTCCAGGCAATCCGTCCCTACTCAGTGACGACCCCTGCATCCCTACTCTCTAACGACCCCTCTTTGCCCCCACTCACTAACGACCCCTCTTTATCCCCACTCACTAACGACCCCTCTTTATCCCCACTCACTAACGACCCCTCTTTATCCCCACTCACTAACGACCCCTCTTTATCCCCACTCACTAACGACCCCTCTTTATCCCCACTCACTAACGACCCCTCTTTATCCCCACTCACTAACGACCTCTCTTTATCCCCACTCACTCACTAACGACCCCTCTTTATCCCCACTCACTAACGACCCCTCTTTGTCCCCACTCACTAACGACCCCTCTTTATCCCCACTCACTAACGACCCCTCTTTGTCCCCACTCACTCACTAACGACCCCTCTTTATCCCCACTCACTAACGACCCCTCATTGTCCCCACTCACTAACGACCCCTCTTTGTCCCCACTCACTAACGACCCTTGTCTCGTATAACCACCCCTCACAATCTCTCCAGCCTTATCTCTTATCTTTATCTCGGTCTCCTTCAAATCATTCTTTGCCACTTCAGCCCGAGGACATTTACCCTACTTTACTCGTGCTCTTTCCATACGTTTTTTTTTTTTCTTTTTTTCTTTTTTTAACAGATTTTTGAAGTGTGTGGAGGGGTCTGATACAGTCTCCATTAACCCCTTCAGGACGAGAGGGTAAGTAATTTGACAGTAGCAGTTGTCAATAAATATATATATATATCACCGGAACTCTCTCTCTCTCTCTCTCTCTCTCTTTGTCCTTCCTGCAGATAAAGAAAAAAAAATAATAAGTCAGGCAGGAAAACACATGGATTCGATTCTCCTTTCCTTGCCTATCATACAAATAAAAATAAATTAAAAACGATACATAAACGGAGAAAGAAAATAAAGGTGCCTCTACAGCCTCCTTTCCTTGCCCCTCCTGAAAACAAAATATATAAATAGGTTATATCAGGAAAACATGTGGTGTTCTACTCTCTCTCTCCTTTCCTTACCCTTAATGCAATAAATAAATAAATAAATACGTAAATAAATAAATACGTAAAAACTATGTAAATAAAGATACGTAAAAATGTAAATACGTAAAAACATATAAATAAATAAATACGTAAAAACATGTAAATAAATAAATATGTAAAAAATATGTAAATAATAAATAAATCCGTAACAAATATGTAAATAAATAAATTCGTAAAAAATATGTAAATACATTCGTAAAAAATATGTAAATAATAAATAAATACAACATGCAAAGAAATAAATATGTAAATAAATACGTAAAAATGTAAATAAATATGAAAATAAATACCGTAATCAATAAGTTATGGGATGTAAAACTATCGTCAGTAAATTCAGGTGGTCTTGGTAGTGCACGTGTTTGTACGACAGGTGAAACGCAGCAAAGCCAACATTTACAAAGCATCTCACCCAACAAACCAGTTTCCATGCCAGTTCTTCATCATCACCATCATCGTTATCATCATCACCATCATCGTTATCATTATCATCACCATCGTCATCATCATCATCACCACCAACATCAACACCACCACCACCATCATCATCATCACCTCCATCATCACCATCCTTATCATTTGCACTACTTTTTTTAATATACTATTCAGTCTAGTTAAGTTGCTAATTGTTTGGTAGATTTACGAATGAAAAAACAAAATATAGAGACAATCTTAAACATAACTTAGGCCAACAAAATTATAAATACAGCTTAAGGATTTGGATTTTTGAATATACTCTTTTTACTTCCAGACGATTATATTAGACTCAGTGGGGAAAAACTCTCTTCTAAGCTGAATAAAACCGTCTAGCGATGGCAAAAATAAAATCGATAAGACGTCACTACATTGAAGGGGATAGGTTATTTTGGAAACGTGGAAGGTACTAGTGTGTGTGTGTGTGTGTGTGTGTGTGTGTGTGTGTGTGTGTGTGTGTGTGTGTGTGTGTGTGTGTGTGTGTGTGTGTGTGTGTGTGTGTGTACCAGTATCACAAGTGTTCTTTTCATGGGAATTAATTTTTTTTTCTACGGTCAAACATCTGAGTTTTCTTTCTTTTTTTCTTCCTCCTCCTCTCTCTCTCTCTCTCTCTCTCTCTCCATCCTGCTTAAATCTTTGTCGCTTTCCCTCCCTCCTTCCCCTGTTTCTTGTCTGCCTCCTTTCACTGCCTAAATTCTTACCATCTGCCATTTCCCCTTCCTTTCTTTCTCCTCCCCTATTTAGTATCCCTCCCTCCCATCAATTTTCTCTCCTGTTTCCCTCCCCTCCTCCCTTTCTCCCTTAATGCTCGTCTACCTCCCTTCTTCCCCTCCTTCCTGTCGCATGCTCTCTCTCTCTCTCTCTCTCTCTCTCTCTCTCTCTCTCTCTCTCCAAAGATTATATACAGCAAGACTTAATTTCCGACCCTCTCTCTGACTGGCTGGCATCACCAAGAGTCAATTAGGCAGTTGAGAGAGAGAGAGAGGACCACGCGTAAGGCATAAATTGAGTGTTGAACTGGTGTGTTCGCGTACGAATGCGAGATAAACTGATTAATGAGATGAAGTAAAAAATGTTGTGTATTAATGCACGAACACCTCGTAAACGGGCTTCGTATTCTCTTCTATACCTTTTACACCAATTCTCTGGTCTGCTCACACTCACACTCACACACACACACACACACACACACACACACACACACACACACGTAGCATCTCTGAGGTGACGTATGAGTTTTTTGTGATGATGCCTCCAAACTATTTTACCACACTTAGGAAATGCCTGTCATACTGATGGGGTTAATCAAGACTATAACTATCCCCTCTAGTTGACTGTCTCTCTCCTAAGCTGAACACAAATTTCCTGGGGATACTAAGAAAATAAGGTGTCTCTCTCCTAAGCTGAACACAAATTTCCTGGGGATACTAAGAAAATAAGGTGCCTATACCCAACCCCTCCCCAGAAAATCTCTCCTTAGCTCAATATCTTCATCTGTACATGATAAAAAACGTCCTCAGGTTGAATGGCTTAAGAACTGAAATTTGTTTAGTTGCACAGTTGACGTGACTGGTGGCTGTGTGACTGCAAGACTGGTAATCCCGTTGTCAATGCAGAGTGATGTGCTGACGTTGGGTTAAACCGGGTGAAGGAGTTACTGGCTCACTCTGACATAAAAATCACTAACTTGCAAGCACTGTCACTCTTTTCTTCCGCATACACACCTATAAGGGTTTGGGTTACTGTAGCAGCACCGTAGTATGAAGGTTTGTAGTGGTATATACAAGTGTTGCAGTATCATACGTAGGAATGATAACGGGAAACCACACACCTCGCTGTAACAAGTATATACTCTGCGTCAAGTTATTAAACCAATATTACTAAGTACTGTACCCGTACCGTAGGCAGGAAATAAGCAAGTACCCGCCGTCCCCATCACACGTTAATGATCATCGGACTACTGTAGTATCAAGTATTATTGCAACATAATAAGCAGAACACACATCGACACGGCAGCACTCTCACACTGCGAATATTTTAACATCAGCATCAATTATTGTAGGGATGACCACGGAACCTGTCTTACACTGACGAATATGGCAACAGTAATATCAACAGTGGCTGTGAGGAACATCTGCTGTACACACCCCACCACTGAACCTATCCACATGCTGTATACATACCTATATCACACAGACGGGTATTGCAGCCGCTGTTTCAAGTATCGCGGAAAGGAACACTAGGGTACAATAATAATCACTGAACCTCTCACATTAAAGGAATATTAAAAAAGTATGAAGATGTATAGTCAACTCACACTCTAGATAAAAATAAATCTAACGCTTTAGTATCGTAACTGTATCAAGTTTCGTAGTCTGCAGGCCACACAGCATCACACTACGGAGTTTCTATCGTATGCGCGGTATGAAGTATGGGAGCAGAGCGGTACACACGACGCGCACACAGACACACACCGTCACAGAACCACTCTCACACTGACGCCTTATCACTCACATACACAGAGACACACCGTGATAGCTTAACGGAGGGCAGGTGGAGAAAGATTAGGGAGAGCGGAGGAGGGAGGAATAAATGCTACGACGAGGGAGGAAGACAAAGTGAAGCCAGGAGGAGCAAAGAAAGGAAAAAGATAAACAGGAACGAATACGGTAAAGATAAGAAAGGAAGACAAGAAGGCAGGAAAGCACGTTTTATGAAGTAATGAAGCAGGATGGGAGAAAGTGGGAAGAATGGGTTTTAAAGATGAGAGAGAGAGAGAGAGAGAGAGAGGGGGGGGACAGCATTATCTAACAACCAATAGTGATAAGAGTTCCAGCATGTCTTGTCTCCCATCCTGTGTCTTCTCCTCTTGGATTTCTCTTTTTTCTCTTCCCTCTTCTTCTCTCTTCAGTTTCTCTCATCTCCTAGTTCTCTTCTCATTTCCCTCTTCTTTCTCTCCTCACCATTTCTACCACTTCTTTCCTTTATCTAACTGCTTTTCATTCCTCCACTTCTCTCTTCATTCTTCTCCATCTCCTTATACTTTTTCTCTCCTCTTTTTCTTCTCTTCCTCCCCTCTCCTCCTCCTCCTCTTTTCCTTTTCTTTTCTTTCTCCGTCTCCTCCTCTCATTTCCTCTTCTCCCTTTCATCTCTCCCCCCGTCTCCCCTCCCCTCCTCCCCTTATCAGTCGGCAATCTCGTCCTAATCACTAAATATACAACACTAATTACTAATGACTCAACCCTCCTTACCACACACACACACACACACACACACACACACACACACACACACACACACACACACATAACCTTTAAACAGCTCAGAGTTCAAGGCAAGAGGTCAAGGTTTAAAGGTTAACTCTCCCCCTCTGGGTGTTTAATTGGGTGTCCTTATTATTCAGAGGTGGTGGCCGAGTGGAGACAGCAGTAGGGTTGCGGGTTCGATCCTAGCTATTGCAGGGAACAGTTTAAGAACCTGAATTAGGGATCACGGTGTTCACTTCTCCATAAAAGCCAACTGACGTCATAAAAACCAACAAGTCTCTCTCAGAAACACTATATTCCACTTCGTTACAACCTTTACGCCGATCTGTTAACGTGAAGGAGATGATGGATTTTAAGTTTCAAAATTTCGAAAAGACGGGCATCAACCTCCTATATGGTCCTACAATCAAACAAAAATGAGAGTATTCCAAAAAATGGTTTCTTGGATACGGCGTGGAACGGACCAACGGACGTACGGACAAACGCACGGATAGACGGACGGACATGACCTGACCAATATTCCATTCCGTGAGAAACGAAGCGGAATAACAATGTGCATAAAACTTAAATCTGAAAGTGGTATCTCTAGCGTATAACAAATTTCAGAGAGAGAGAGAGAGACAGACAGACAGACAGACAGACAGACAGACTACTACCCCCACCACTTTGTTTTATCATCAAACAAACATAATGGTCCCTCTGTCAATACTTCTCACAATCTTCCTCAAGGCGTCAATAAGAAAACTGATTGGACAATTATTTACTCTGGAAATTAAATGAACATACTTAGGAGCAGTGTGTATTGCCCACCGCACCTGCCTTATCAGTGTGGGTGTGTGGGTGTGGGTGTGTGTGTGTGTGTGTGTGTGTGTGTGTGTGTGAAGTATAGTGAACTGGAGTATGAGGCGGGAGTTCATGTTGAAGGTTACACACACACACACACACACACACACACACACACACACACACACACACACACACACACACGAGAGAGAGAGAGAGAGAGAGAGAGAATAATCCCCACTAACACCCTACCACCAAGAGGGGCACACAGCTTGTACAAATATTTACCATAGGAATTAACTACTCCATTACGCCCTCCAGCCCACTACGCCGGTTTTATTTCCTTCATGCTATCTCCAGACGATTTTATTCAGCTAGGGAGAGTTTTTTTTTGAAGTCAGAGATTAGTTTAGATTTAGTGATATATATATATATATATATATATATATATATATATATATATATATATATATATATATATATATATATATATATATATATATATTTTTTACTGGAGGTGAAAAACGTTGAAATAAAATCGCATGATGGTGTTAAAAAAAAAAAAAGTTGTTTTGGTTAAGCTGACGTCTTTATTAGTTTCATCTTAAAGCCAGACGATTTTACTCAGCTTAGGGGAGCCACAGAGTAAAATACAGCTTAGTCAAGGCTGTTTCTAACCCTTCCAATTTGAAACGTGTCTCTCCTTACTTCCATAAAATGTGTGGATAGCAAAGGTAAACAATATCTATAAAACAATGCGATCGTAATATTTGGTGTTATTCTCTGAGCTGCAAGATGTCTACAAGTTTCTCTCTCTCTCTCTCTCTCATCAGTCCCCCCCCCTCCTCTTCCCACTCCCTCTGCCTTCCCCCACCTCCTCATTAACATATTCCAGCCATCCATCGTCCCACTATGCTATTTTACATCCCTAACTGCTCTTTGCACCCACCCCCTGCCCCCTCTCTCTTTGCTCTCTAATTCTTTCCTCTTCACCTTTTCCTCCTCAGACGGCAGTATTTCTCTCTCTCTCTCTCTCTCTCTCTCTCTCTCTCTCTCTCTCTCTCTCTCTCTCTCTCTCTCTCATGATTGTTATTATTCTCCCACACTTCTCCCTCAACTCTCAAATAATTCTTTCACTCTGCTTAATTTTTCCTTACCTCCTCCTCCTCCCTAATTACTCTTTATCCTGCCTCTTCCCCCTCCTCCCCCCTCCTCTCTGTGTGTGCTTTAATTATTCTCTCTTATCTCTCTTCCTAATCACTTTTTACCATTCTTCACTGATTAATCTTCATTCTGACCCTCCCCTACTTTTTTTTTCTTCATTCTTCTTCATCCTTTTTCTCCCTTTCTTTAATTTTCTTCACGTTCCCCTCTTCAACCGATATTTTCCTCTTCACAACAGCCCCTCTCTTTTTTCCTGTATTCTTCCTCCTTTCACTTTTTTTTTTCCTCCTCTAAATTCCGGGATCTCACGGGAGCCGGCCCAGAAACGCAGGTGCCACTGAATTACTAACTGCCCTACTGAGGAACCGATCTGAAATTAATCTTTTGACTTACTCTGGGACCGACTTGAAATTACACCTTCACAGCCCCTCCAGAACCTCCAAGACTGTTAAAAGGGCCTTTCTGGCGGCTTTTTAGACCTTACCTGTGCCAAGAGCTCAGTGCAACGTATGTAGATTTTTCCGCAGGTTTCTTTTATTTACTTCTTATTTGTATGCTTTTAGTCTTTTGGGTTCATACATATTTGGTTTCTTTCTCCGAGGGTTGGGGAGCAAATAGCGAGGTTGTTCTTGTTTGCCTATATTTAATCTTTCCTTTCTATAATTCTAACTACCCCAATCTCTTACATGCTCTCCAATGTACAGATACTCTTTAATCTCGTTCTCTGTCTGCCTGAGCTTCCAATCACACCCCCTTCCTGATGTGCACTCTGCAATCTTCAACCCTTCAATCCGATGTATTAGTAACCTTTCTACGACTTTTTTTTTTTTTTACTTCCGTTAATGGCGGCCCCGTAGTTTAAATGAAGGAAGGCTGTAACTAACCCCTTCACTTCGATCAGTATCTTAAGGCGAATAAAATCATCTCGAGACAGTAAGAATGAAACAAGGTACGTCATCGGAGTGAATGAGTTACTCCGCCTCATGGTTGGTATACAGTACTTAAATCTGCCTGATGATACTATACCCAAATTGCTTTCATCTGACGGAACTGGGTAAATATTAAGTCGATGCTGCGTTAAACTCGATAACCCATACTTAAGAGGTATGAGTCTCCTTGGTTCCTAATCAAATTTATCCTCCAATCTATCTACACCTGGCCATCAACTAAGGTGAGAAGAGGTTACAGATGTCAGGCGAAAAGTACTCGACTATGGCATAAAAAAAAAATAAAAAAAAACTAACCCCCTTCACCACCAGATGTCTCCCAAAATCGTCTGGAGGAAGGAAAAACAAATATGTAATAATACGTCATCACGCTAAAGGAACACCCCCTCCCCCTTCACCTCCTCCTCCACCTCCACCTCCCCCTCTACCTCCTCCTGCCACCCACCACACTAACACCCTCCCTGATGTACCCAGCCTCGTAACTCATCAACACAGCCATCTTTCTTCCAACTCAAACTCTCACTTTACTCTTTTCACTTTAACTTGGCCTAAAAAATTGTTATCTTTCTTCCAGCTCATACACTCACTAGATTGCTTTCGCTTTTAACTTTCCAGAAAAATACCATCCCTCTATCTTGAATACTGAGCTGTAGCAAAAGACTGGCCCTAGAATATGGTGCTAGTCACGAAAAAGTGTTACGGAAAGGATGCACAGCCGCTACATTACCTTTCTCTGCTACTGCGCTACGTGACTAAGCAGCAACAGGACGACCATTTTGCTCAAGTTAAGGTTACAGAACTAGTTTTCATTCGCCATATATGATCAAACCACTCAACTCGAAAAACAAATACTAATAAAACTTCGTAAAATTCTCTCTCTCTCCCCTGCGTATCATGTAGAAACAAGCATAAACCCAGACTCCTCACACCCCAGCACAATCAAAACATCCCGTTAACATTCCCACGCTGCCCGCCAGATGGTGCCCTGCTTACATTTTTGCTTAGCGTTTTATTCTGCACACAGCGCTTGCGTTTGTCTTTGTGTGTGTTTTTAGCACTTTTTATTCAACACATGACCCTTGCGTTTGTGTTTTTTAAGCATTTTCCTTCGCTAAATGCCGCCTGGGTCTGTTTTTCCACCGCTGCTGCTTTGGCAAATTGCACTCCGATGTCGATTAATTTTCCCGAACTTTATCCTCAACAAATGGTGCTCGTTAGATTTTCTCGAGATTTTTTCAAAAGATGGTGCTTGCGTTTGTTCAGAAATCCCCCCCCCCCCTTTTTTTTTATATTCAACAGATGGCGCTTGCGTATGCTGATTGCTTTTCCCGCGCTTTTTCTTCAACAGATGGCGCTTTTGTCTGCTGGCATTCCCCCATCCCCCTCCGTCGTGTTTTTTACTCAACAGATGGCACTGCGTTCATCCTGCTTTTATATTCATCTTTCTTTTACCAGTTCTCTTTTTTTTTTTTCTAAGGTGCATTTTTCGTGCTGCCGACTGCGTTTGCTGACATCTCTTCCCGCGCTCTTCATTCAACACACGGCGATGTGTTTATGCTACTTTATTAACAGGTCAATATTTTGTTCCATGGGTCCATGTTTCCCCACAAACTGCATTTGTTGTCAATTTTCCGCTCAGTTTTGTTCAACAGATCGCGCTCAGTTCGTGCTGTTATTCTCTCAAACTACTGTATATCTACCTATCCATCTATTGCCAGATGCCTCAGTCCCGTAAGGGGTGGCCACAAACAAAACGCCTCCATGTCACCCTGTCCAATGTCACTTCACTGCCTCCCTCCAAGCTCACACCTCCCCTCTCTCATATACCTCTCCACTCCATCCCTCCATCTCATCATCGGCCTCCCCCTCCCTCCCCCCCTCCACCTCACTCGCATACTCTCCCCGTTAGTCTCTCGCTCTCCATCCTCTCCACATGGCCAAACTGTGTATAGTGTAATTTAATATTTTGCCTTTTCAACTGCTATTTTCGAGGTACTTTACGGGATTAATTTCAGAAAAAATATATTTCTTTTCAAATACTCTGCCTTCCTAGTAATAATTCCTAAGTACGAGGAATATTTCGGGCCGTATATTCGCCAGGGAACCTTGGTACGCCGTGGCACTGCACAACACAGGGCCGGGGTGGGAGGTGTTTGTAGGTTTGGCGCAATTTTTGGCTCTATATAGCTGCAGGTTGTCGACATTTTTGCACCGCTCTTTTTAGTCCTTGATTTCCTGGTATTACTGAGGCCATGATTTCCCTGTTTCTTTTTACAGGGTGTTATTAATTATAATTACCTATCATCACACAGGTGGGTTCTGCATGCTCTCCCTCACTTCCTCCCTCCCTCCAAATCACCCTTCTCTCTCATGCCTCGTATCTTTCGTTCCTCCCCTCTCCCTACTTCTCTCCACCTTTCCTCTCCCCTGACCCAACCTTTCCCTCCAGCCTTCGTCCATATTCACCCTCCTCCCCCATCCAGTTCACTCCCACCTCCAGTCTACCACCCTCCATCCCTTCCTCTCCCCCTCCTCATTGTTGCCAACCTCCCTCCTCTTCATCCACTGCATCCACGTACTTCCCATTAGCTCCCTTTTCTCTCCGCCTCTGGATCCCTCTCTCCACCAATCCTCCCTCCCCCAGCGCAACCCTCCCTCTACCACTTCCTCTTCATCCCCTTCATTTCCCTTCCCCACTGCACTAATCCCCCTTCCCCATCTCTCATCCACTACACTCCTCCCCCTCCCTCACACCCTCTTTTATGTTCACCCTTCCCACTTCACCCTCTCTCCATTCCTCCCGTACATCTATCCTTCCTTCCCCCTCCCTCCCACACTGCACCCATCCCCTCCTCCTCCTCCCATCCCTTACCCACAAACTCCCCCCGCCCCTCTCTTACTCTTCCTTACAACATCCATCCAGTCTTTCCCTCCCTCTCTGCCCGTAATTCTTCTCCTCTCCTCTTCCTCCCTCTCCCTCTCCGTTCATTCTCCACTCTTCCCCTCCCTCTCCCTCACTGCACTATCCTCCTCCCTCTCCTCCACCCTTCCCGTTTAAACCCCCTCTGTACCCAGCCTCCCCTCCCCTCCCCTCCCCCCTCCGCTCCTCCCCCACCCTCCTCCCACCCGTATTCATTCGCACCGCCAAAGAAGTGAATAGTGACGTACCTATTTATGCAACGTGTGTGTGTGTGTGTGTGTGTGTGTGTGTGTGTGTGTGTGTGTGTGTGTGTGAGAGAGAGAGAGAGAAATTAGGGGAAGGGGAGGGACAATCCTCTCTGGTGCAGTTTTGTCAGGAACACCTCGCCCACCCCCCTCTTTCTCTCTCTCTCCCTCTCTCTACCCATACCATCCCCTTATCCCTCAATCCCTTCCTCCTCCCCTACCTCCCTTCCAAGTCATTCTTCCCTCCCCCCCTTTCTTTATCTATCTCCTTATCTACCCACTATATCTATCTATACTCATCCTCTATCTATTAAGCCATTTCCCTCACCACCTTCTCCATCCTCTCTTTATCTATCGAATTACCTACTCATCTACTTAACTCGTGTTTATCTATCGAGATCCTCACCTTCTTCCTTCTCTTTATCTATTTGTATCCTTACCTTTTGTATTTTTATGCCAAAACTCTCTCTCTCTCTCTCTCTCTCTCTCTCTCTCTCTCTCTCTCTCTCTCTCTCTCTCTCTCACCCGTTCCAGTCTGATCCAATAAGCCTTTATATTAATTCAAAGTCTTGCCCCCATTACTAATACTCTCTCTCTCTCCATAAAGTATCGCCAGACTGCTATAATCACTACCAAAATTACAATCATAACTACCATCACTACAACAATCTCAACCACCACCACTACATCTAGCTTACCTACGTTCACTGCTACCTCACCACTACCATACCACGTCAGCCTAACTACCATCACTACTACCACCATTCACAACCACTAAACCTGTAACTACCTCAATACCACCACCAAAACTACCACCATCACCACAATCACTACTACCACCATCACCACAACCACTACTACCACCATCACCACAACCACTGCTACCACAACTATCATAATAACTACCATCACACGTACAACTGCCACAACTTCTCTCTCATCATAACCACAACCACCACCATAACCACAACGACCAAATTTCCCTAATCACCACTACAATCACAACCACCACTACCACCAACACACCACAACCACCACCATTACACCTACCACGCATCACTTCCACAACTATTACCACCACAAGTACCATTATAATCACAACAACCACAACTACCTGCATCACCACAACAACCACAACTACCAGCATCACCACTACCACAACTACCAGCATCACCACTACCACAACTACCACCATCACAACAACCACAACTACCACCATCACAACCACAACTACCACCATCACAACAACCACAACTACCTGCATCACCACAACAACCACAACTACCAGCATCACCACTACCACAATTACCACCATCACAACAACCACAACTACCACCATCACAACAACCACAACTACCACCATCACAACAACCACAACTACCACCATCACAACAACCACAACTACCTGCATCACCACAACAACCACAACTACCTGCATCACCACAACAACCACAAATACCTGCATCACCACAACAACCACAACTACCTGCATCACCACAACAACCACAACTACCTGCATCACCACAACAACCACAACTACCTGCATCACCACAACAACCACAACTACCTGCATCACCACAACAACCACAACTACCTGCATCACCACAACAACCACAACTACCTGCATCACCACAACAACCACAACTACCTGCATCACCACAACAACCACAACTACCTGCATCACCACAACAACCACAACTACCTGCATCACCACAACAACCACAACTACCAGCATCACCACAACAACCACAACTACCAGCATCACCACAACAACCACAACTACCAGCATCACCACAACAACCACAACTACCAGCATCACCACAACAACCACAACTACCAGCATCACCACAACAACCACAACTACCAGCATCACCACAACAACCACAACTACCAGCATCACCACAACAACCACAACTACCACCATCACCACTACCACAACTACCAGCATCACCACTACCACAACTACCACCATCACAACAACCACAACTACCACCATCACCAAAATCACTACAACGAAGAAGCCTCAGCTCTGGTGGAACAGCTGTGATGCTACAAGTGTTTGGACACAGGATTACACACACACACACACACACACACACACACACACACTACAAGGCCATAGAAATGTAGTCAGACAGGAGGAAGAATTTGACTAGTAACCAAGGAGACTAATTCCAACCTTACAGTACTGGCTTATGGAAATTCACTGCATCATAACTCTATCTTCAAGCTATGTTAGTGACCCAGTTCCGTCAGGTGATGATACACAAGACTACATATTAATTCACGCAGACCGTCTCCATTCGTCTACACCCAACTACACTCCCTCCACACTTTCTGAGACCTCTGAATTCCGTGGTGTCGTGTGTAGTTTATTCCTGCTGCCAGACGATTTTACTCAGCTCAGGGGATAAGTCTCACACTGAAAGGATTTACGAAGGCTGTGTCCAATCCCTCCAGTTCTAAAAAAAAAAAAAAAAAAAAAAAAAAAAACGAAGCTAAATAAAACCTGAGACAGCAAGAGGAAATGAAGACCTCGTGGTGAAGAGGTTGAGTGGAGAGAGAGAGAGAGAGAGAGAGAGAGAGAGAAAACAAACCCGTCCTCACAGGAATACGGTGGGGATAATTCTATAACATAAACTCTAGGGAAGCCAGTCTCCAAGTTTCCAGGGAAGGCAAAGAGCTCGTCGTCTTGGTGTCGTAGGATATATCGTAGCACAATTTCCTAAGCGACTGTATTTTACTTATTACGCCTTAACATTCTCTTCTATGCTATTTACAACGCTTTAATACCGGTACAGTTCGCTAATAACATACAGAGGGATGCCGAGTTGTGCGGAATAAATAGCTAAGGGAAAGGTGATAAGATTCGTCATTAAAACACACTAGGCCTCCCTAATCCCTTCAATCCCATTATGTATAGTTATGTTTTATTCCTGTTATTTTATTTTTATATTTATTACTGGATAGTCTCTTAATTCCTCTACACCGTACCGACAGGGGTAAACATACTACCGCACTTCTTCATGACTAGCAACACATTTTCCTTCCTACTTCCTGTACCAACTCACCTTTCGCTAGGGAGAGGAAGTAGCTTTTCAGGTGCCAATCAGGTAACTTGTGCCCTTGAGTAATTACCTGTACTGAGTGGATAATCAAACTCATTTACCCCTCTGCCTGGCAAGAGGATTAGTTTATTTTATTTTAATTTTTCAGTTTTCTTTTCTTTTTTCTTTTTTTTTCTGCCGCCACACGATTTTTTTTCTTTTTTTGACTAGGATAGACCTGGCGCAGTGAAGGGGTTTAACTGACGTACCAGGAACAAGTCAGACTTTATTTATCAATTTATTTATTAGTTATTTATTGACTGGCTTTGTTTTCTCCTGCAGTAGATCACATCAGCCCTGGTCAGTGCCAATATTCTCACAAACTGCATCGCAACATGTAGAGAGGTGTATGGTATGTAGGAGGACTACTGGGCCTTGAGAGCAGGCTGTGAAGCCTATGCCCAGAGTCGGACACATAAAAAAAAAAAAAAAAAAAAAAAAAAAAAAAAAAAATCATGAGTCTCATTAGTTCTGCTGTAATCTCGTGGACAAACATGAGTCAAAGAATAAAACACACACACACACACACATACACACACACACACGCACACACACACACACACACACACACACACACACACACACACACACACACGAGGGGGGAAGACAATCAACAAAAAACAGGAAACACTACGGCTGTCCCTTCACATGACAAACTAAACATTATTATTATTATTATTATTATTATTATTAGCAGCAGCAGCACCAGCACCAGCAGCAGTAGTAGTAGTAGTAGTAGTAGAAAGAGACATGTACAGATTACAGGACAGTACTAATTACTACGGTAACTAATTCATTTAATACTACTGACACCCGGTACCAAAAAGTTTGTTCACCAATAAAAAATAAATAAATAAATAATAACAATAATAATACTATAATTTGCTTCTGTCAGGGGGTTGTGTATTGGCCTGTCTGTCTGTCTGTCTGTCTGTCTGTGTTTGTTTGTCTGTCTGTCTGTCAGCAAATTTATGAAAAACTCCTGGATGGAATGGCGGCATATTTAAACTGCCTAATCACAGGGGATCATCAAAGGAATGTGACAATTTGGGGCGGAAAGGTTAAAGGTGAAGGTCATTACAGACAGCAAAACCATAAAATAATGTCTGATAAATTACGCTTATCTCTCAACTGATATACGACAAGGACCAGTGACCAAAAGCATAATGATGATGATGATGATGATGATGATGATGATGATGATGATGATGATGATGATGGTGATGATGATGGTGGTGGTGGTGACGATGAAGATAGTGATGAAGATGGAAATGATGATGATGATGAAGATGGAAATGATGATGATGATGAAGATGAAGGTGATGATGATGATGATGATGGTGATGGTGATGAAGATAATGATGAAGATGGACATGATGATGATGATGAAGATGATGATGATGATGATGATGATGATGATGGTGGTGGTGGTGGTGGTGGTGGTGTAACAAAACACCTGTCCCATACCCAAGCGTCCACTATCATCATCGCCATACACAAAACCCATTTGCCTTTTTCTCAGAGCTAATCATCCCGACCCAACCCCACCCCGACACGGAAGGGCGGGACACACTGGATGAACGAGAGAGAGAGAGAGAGAGAGAGAGAGAGCGGGGTGGAGACAGACTATAATGTACCGTATATTTGGTGGTGTTTAACTTTCTCTTTTCCATAACTACCATCATTACAAACCACAACTACCGGTCGCTAACAGTAACCCAACCACATTCACCACAACCACAACTAGGCTACCACCAATAAAACCATGCCTACCACTAAAATATTCAACTTACAACCATTACTTCCACAACTACCAAACAACCATAGCAACCACTCATTCCGGTATTACAAAGAAAACTACCATCAGTACCACAACATTCACTACCACTGTCCCTTACGTACTACTACTACTACTACCAACACCTACATAAATACCTACCATTACTACCACAATTGCTACCATTCACCAACACGCTACCCACACACCTAAAACCATCACTACCAATACCACCTCAACATCCAACTACCAACATCAGCACAACCATCACTGCCAACGCCACAACAATCACCACCACCACCACATCCACGAACACCACCACAACACTCATCACTATCACAATAACTACTACTACCATCACCACCACCACCACCACTAAAACCATCACAACATTCATCACTATCACAATAACAACTACTACCACAACCACCACCACCACGATAACCACCACAACACTCATCACCATCACAATAACAGCTACTAACACCACCACCACAAAAACCACCACAACATTCATCAGCATCCAATAACAACTACTACCACCACCAACACGTCCACTAAACTCACCACAACACTCATCACCACCACAATAACAAGCAACAACACCACCCAAACGCCAAATCACCCCTGCTTCATCACCATAACCAATCATACCTTCTTCACATACCATACACACCTTACTTTCCAAACTTATACAATATTCCAGGCTCACCAACACTATCCAGAAAAACGAGGATGGGAAAAGGAGAGAGAGAGAGAGAGAGAGAGAGAGAGAGAGAGAGAGAGAGAGAGAGAGAGTCATACTTAAGATAAAAACAAGTAGGAAGAGAAGTCAACGAATCAGACTGAGGGGCAGCAGAAGAATCGAATGAGGAAGAGGAGGAGAAGGATAAGTACACGAAGGAGGAGGAAGAGAAGAAGAAGGGGGAAGAGAAAGAGAAGTCCACAAAGATGGAGGAGGAAGGGAGGAAGATGGAGGAGGAAGGGAGGAAGATGGAGGAGGAAGGGAGGAAGATGAAGGAGGAAGGGAGGAAGATGGAGGAGGAAGGGAGGAAGATGACAGAGGAAGGGAGGAACATGAAGGAGGAGAAAGAGGCACGTGTCCATTCCCAACAGGTAACTCTAGATGCAACAAGTGCACAGCTGGTAGATTAGGTGTGTCTTGTGCACAGGTGTTGCATTCGTTCCTCTCCCCCCCCCCACACACACACACACACCTCAGCCACAACTACCACACACACACACACACACACACACACACACACACACACACAAAGCCGGAACATACAGCACACACAAGCCCTCCCCCCATACACAAGCTAGACGAAACAATACAACGGTGGACACAATCTAACCCCCCCCCCATACACGTAACACAAAACAACTGGGGCCACAACAATCACCTCTCTCTCTCTCTCTCTCTCTCTCTCTCTCTCTCTCTCTCTCTCTCTCTCTCCAAGCAGCTACACCACACACTTCCCATCACACATACACCCTCTAAACAAGGCAAGCAATCCACAACCCCCCCCCTCACACACAAAACTGTCCAAGATAATATTGTATCCCACAAGTAAAAATCAGAAGTAACTATAAAATGCCATCTTGGAAGACTTGACTGATGAGTGTAGGCGTGGCACATTCTACCTGGCCACACTGACGGGATTGGCCTGGACATGGTAGATCATTCTCATGCAAGCCTACAAATTAATGGCTGCTAGTGCTCGTATTATCATGTTATTTCCATTTCTCCGTTTCTTAATCCTACCCTCTCCACTTAGGTTTATAACAAGCTGGTACGATTAATGATGATGATGATGATGATGATGATGATGATGATGATGCAGACTCTGGACATGACGGCGACGATGAACACTGCAACTTTATATGCTCACATTCTAGATTTCATCCCGACCACTTTCTACCAACTTTCCTTCACTAACAAAAAATACACAAATAAATGCATAAAACATAATCTGCAGTAACAAATAGGTAACACTAACAATACGTAAGGTGTAGACGCAAAGCAGGAGTGCATTTGGGAGGGTGTCGTGTGGAGGGCGGATGGGGTCGTTGCTGAGTAGGGACAGATATATGTGGGGAGGTATTTTCGTCACGGCCACCCCTAGTTCCATGCCGCGTCCAGGAATAGAGACTGATGAACAGAATGATAAGAGACACATTCTGTATAATTATAGATAGCCTACTTGACACAAACTATAAAACTACATAAACGAGTATATAGCCCTCTTTACTTATATATATATATATATATATATATATATATATATATATATATATATATATATATATATATGAGAGAGAGAGAGAGAGAGAGAGAGATGGTGGGGGAGGATGGGTTGGATTGGTGCAGGTGAGGTGGTTTTGTAATGAACCACTGACGACACACCCACACCTGAGATATACTTTACCGGTCGATATATGGTTAGGTATCGTGCACATAATTACATACAGACACACGGATTTACATAATTGGAGAGAGAGAGAGAGAGAGAGAGAGAGAGAGAGAGAGCACAAGTAGATTGGTGGCGTAATGAGGGTGAGAATTTAAAGACCCCATCCCCCCCCCCAACCAAGGTGAGTGGCGAACCAATCAGCGGTGGTTTTTAGCAGGTGGTGTGGCCAATATCTCACCTGCAGCCAATCCCACACGTGCGCTGATAGGATGGGGTAGGGGAGATAGAAAGAGGTAATGTAGTGGATGACACAGCTGCACTACACACTACGATAACTAACACGCACAACAGCACCTTACTCTTCACTGCATTCACACACACACATACACACACACACACACACACACACTAAATAAACAAGAAAATCAGTTCAGAGTTTAATAACCTGACGGCAGAAGCAAGCTACTGTCAAAGCAACAAGGATAAACAATCTATCTACTTGTCTATTAGCATATCTATCTATCTATCACCTGTCTGTCTGTCTCTCTTTTTACCTTCAATTTTTTTATCCGCTCGAATACCTTACCTCAAACTTCACACGAATCTCTCTCTCTCTCTCTCTCTCTCTCTCTCTCTCTCTCTCTCACCACACATCCCACGTTACTGAGTCATTCTAACCTCACTGCACAAACTGAGAGAGAGAGAGACTAACACTCTCCCCATCAACACGTACACATTTAATAGCCAATCCCAGCAATTTCATTAGTTTTTATATTTATGATTGTCCCTAGGAAAAGTTGGTTATCAGTTCCTCTCTCTCTCTCTCTCTCTCTCTCTCTCACACACACACACACACACACACACACACACACACACACACACACTTTGTATATACACGACCGGAATATACGAGCATGTATCTTTCCATACAAATACAATTATGTATGCGCCAAGACATCCGTAACAGATTACCCGTACACTGATGGTATTGGCAGCAGGACCAGGACACACGCCTTACATATATCATCAGCATCATTACCACCCGCGATGCAAGGCGAGCGGAGTGGTAATGTTTTCAGCTGTGAGGTTGGCTGGCTGGCTTTGTGTGTGTTTACATCCTGATTTTACGTCAAATCAGTAATGGAGGTGAAAATTATGTGCCGAGGAAAAAACATTACGGCTACGCGGGTGGCGAGATCCCACTGTGAGATGGCTTCTAGTTATCATCATCATCATCACCACCACGACCACAACTACATCATCACCATCATCATGAACACTTCCATCATCATCATCTGCCACTGGTAAAATATGGGCTACTTCTAAGCGTTAAGATAACCCACGGTACTGACGATCTCTCTCTCTCTCTCTCTAAGACCCACTCCAGTCACTTATTCTTCTGCTTCATCTGTTATCTTTTCTTTTAACTACCTGTCCCATCCATCTCCATCTCTGCCGGTTCCACAATACCCATCTCTCTCTCTCTCTCTCTCTCTCTCTCTCTCTCTCTCAAGACCCACTCGTCACTTAGTCTTCTCCTGCATGTTATCTTTCCTTTTAGCTGCCTGTCCCATTCATCTCCAACTCTGTCAATTCCATCATACCCATCACTTCTGTCTGTTCTCTTACCCACAAAAATGGCCTGGAGAGGGATGCCTTCACGCGGTGGCACTGATATAACCATGTGCCTCCTCTGCCCGGTTATACAAACGTTCCAGTCACTTCCCTATCCCCCGAAAGGAGAATAATGGTCTAAGAGTAAATGACAACTTCAGCCTGCAGTCCACCGAGATTGGGGCCAAAAGAACACAGTTAAGGAGTTACAATGTTCTTCTGTATTTTTCCTTATTATTTCTAAGTGTGGTATGTTAATTCGTGTGTGCTGCCATCATTTTTCTTTCACTCTACAGCGTGCACAACGAGAGGCACATGACACATTCTTTTTGCCAGGAGAACGGGGATGAGGTGGCGGTGGCGGTGGAAGACAAAGAATGATTGGAGAAAAAGTGTTGCCAAGCGATTGGGACCTCCCTGTTACAGAAGACTGTTTTATGGAAACTACGCTACTTTTTTTTCTTTTCTTTTTTTGGTGGAGTGGGTTTCCTATGATATTATTTAGGTCCGCTGTCAGGTTTTAGGTTTCAAAGAGTCGCCTGTTATGGAATGGGGTTGCAGTTTTCCTATGCTTGTTAATACTGGGGCAACTTGCATAATGACGTACAAGTGAATAACAACGCGCCACTTGCAGTAATATGCAGGTAAGAACTGCTGGAAAGTTTTATCTGGTCACAAGAATATGTGAAATATACTGAGAGTGACGACAATCCTGATAACATCACCATTTATACCAAAATACTACTACTACTACTACTAATACTGCTGCTGCTGCGACTACAACTACTACTACTACTACTAATAATAATAATAAATAATAATAATAATAATAATAATAACAACAACAACAACAATAATAAATGCGACAAAAGCACTCACGCGAAAAAGTCACAAGCTTTTGTAGTCTGACTTTTTCTCTGGTACTGTCTTGCATTCCACTCCAGCTTATTCATTATTCACAATACTACCAGGTGCCCGCCAGTCACTCCTAGTAAGCCACCGTAAACCCTTCACTCTGGTAACGTAATTTAAATTTATTCTTGCTATCTTTAGACGATTTTATAAGAGAATTAGGGATAGTTTTCGAACGTGATGGTTAGATACAGCCTTCACTAACCTCTTCCCCTTCAATAAAATCGGGTTGCCAAGTTGGTGTCTGTCGTGTCTGTCTTCCACTCATTCCCACTGTGGTCTATCGCTGTAGTTTTCCTTGTGGATTCGTTTCTACCTCATTCTCTCACGCCATCTGTGGGCTGGTTTGGTCAATTTTCCATGTGGTTCTGTATCCGTCTTCTCTTCCTCTCACTCCATCTCTGGTCTATTGCTTTATTTGCCCACCTGGTGACGTATCCACCAAGGCCTACTTCTCTCACTGCACGACACTAGTGTAGTACTAATTAACTGTCCATTCTCACACAGTCTTGGCTCCCACGCTGTTTTTATTTTGTGTACTTGTTTCTCTTTGCGTCTTATTCCCATCCGATCTCTGTGCTGATATTCACAAAGAAGCTTGTCACCAATTTCATCTCATAAATACGTTTTTCCAGGACAGGTAACAAGTGTAAAATCTTCACTGCTCTCGTTGTCAATTTCGTTCATTACCTACCCTTTCCTCGCACTCCATCTCATGCAAACTGCTTTCGTTGTCACACTTATCTCTTCTTGTTTACTGCTCTGGATATCCACTTGGTCCTGTGCCTGCCATTTTCTCTCAGTTATCTCTGAGTTACCCATATTATTCTATCTTCATCTCTTTTGTCTGTCACGGTCTTACCTCTTCACGTGCGTGCGTGTGTATCTCTTCCTCGAACTCCATCTCAAGATTCCTAGTATACTCTAAGTGTCCATTTTCTAACTCTGTATCTCAACCGCCGCCGCCGCCACTATCATTATTATTATTATTATTGTTATTATTATTATTATTATTATTATTATTATTATTATTATTAGACTGCCTCTTTTTTTTTATATCTGCTTTTGTCTGCCTCTTCTTACCACTCAACCTAATACATACTAACGTACTCTAGCCTCTCATTTAGCTGCGTGCCTCTCTTTCTCGCACTCCAAATCAGGATTCCTAGTATATGCTAAGTGTCAGTCTCTCACGTCATCTCTAGGCAGCCATTATTACTTGCTTTCCTGATTCCGTGTCTGCCTATTCCTCACATCGCATTACTTGCTTATTACTCTAGTTATCCATATGGGTCTGTGTCTGTCTCCCTCACACTCCATCTTTTGTTTACTACTATCATTGTCTACATGGTTTTGTGTCTTCTTCCACACACTCTATCTCTATTACCCCCGCTGTCTTCGGAATATCCCTGTGGTCAGCGTTACAAACAAGATGACGTCCTGTTTACTGTAGCTTCTGTATTCCGTTGTGTCGGTAGTGTAATCTAAGGCAGACATCCTGTGTGATAGTCATTTCAAAACCTGCTTCCTCTGTGGCACCGCTCAGCTCTACGCGTGTTCACCCCAATATGCAGTTTCTTCATTCATTTTAAGAACTTCAGTGCGATCACGTCTCTTCCAACTCAACTCTCATCAGGCTACGTCACTGGCTCCAGGCAGTGTCTTGCAACTTCTGACCGCAATAACACTGGCGTACTGCTCGTCATTCACAGACAAAGCTTATTATAAAACACACTGCCCGTGCATGTAACATTCATCACAGTCAGACCACTGGACTAGCTGCTACCCAGTCTGATACAGACCAAACTGTTATACTGAATAAGAATATGATTATAATTACTTGATACCTCCATTATGGACTAATTACCCTTAATTTCGGTAAAACGACCAAGTTTGCTTTTCTGGTACACAAGAACTTTATGCTGGCCTCTTGAACGCGCATCTGAGCACCTAGTCTGTAAACAAAGTCACGGTATTGGTACACAAGTCAGTAAGTTGACATTTAAACCATGGCCCTCCTGATCAACATTTTAGCCCATCTACTTCATTCTAGGTTTCTGTATGTGGATCAGGGCACCTTCATAATGATCTTTACTGTATCGTGTCAACTGCCAACAGTATAAAAAAAAAAATCAACCAAGTATCATGTTCGAATCAACATGGGATATTTGATATTGAATTCCAAGTGTGCATCACCGCGCTCGCAAAACTTTGCCTAATTCAACTTTGAACACTTGTATGTTGTAGTGATAAAACAGGTGTTTGTGGCAGCCATGGTGGTAGCAACGGTGATACCTGTGGTTACGGTGATGTGTATTAGAGGCGGTCATGGCAGAGACAGTGGTGATAAAAACTTAACAAATATTATAGGCTTATTTTTACGTCCGCCAGCACGTATATGCCTATGCTGGTTAATATCTATTAACCTATCATCCTTTTTTTCTTCTCCCTATTAGGAATGTCAGGGCCCAGGGATAGGCTACTCCGTCCTGATATTTAAAGCAAGAGAAACCAGTCTCGTTTGCCCCTGAGCGGCATCCTGTGAAAAATAAATCTTAATTCCTCCATGTAAAACCTCATAGGCGTCATCCGCCTGGTGCACGTTCGCTTACTAGACCATCAGGCGTCCATTTGGTTATATGGTTACCACCCAACGTTGTTAATAGATTCTTGGGTTACAGGAAACCGTTTGCCTTGCCAATCACTGCCAAATCACCTGCTCGTACTACTGATAACTGTTAGCACGTACATGTAGTATAAAAAGGCTAATATCCATTATTTTAATTCATCCATGTACCCTAGTAGGCAATACGACAATTACGAGGGTTGGGTAGGCGTGGCGATGGGTGAGGTAGCGCTAAGGTCTGGCGGGGTCACTGGGTTAGCACACCGTGAGTCACCTCCTGTATAATGACTCCATACTCACCCCCGACTCACACTGTTACCTACGGGCCTTACTCACCCACACTGCACAGTACTCACACTGAATGGACCAGGTATGTTGACATGATATATATTTACTTTTGTACCTGGGAAGTATGAATAACACCGATCGCCTGTGTATACATTGAGTGTTTTAAGTGGGACTAAAATGGAAAACGTGATGAGCACCTTGAGACCCACCCCCTCCCCCCACCCACACAGGTAGTTGAAGTGACACCACCGCCCAGCCCTTGTGGTAGGAAACGCTGCCGTGTAACTACTCTGCCAAATCTCAGCGAAAGTGAACCTGTTTTCCACAAAGCCTTTCAACTTTTATTCATAGCTGTACCAGAACATTAAACAGATCTTTACAGCAGTACGTTCTTAGTTATAGGCACACTTATTTATTACTATTGTTTGTAAGGTAGTGAATAATCATTAGCACTCACCCATGCGACATGAGTATTAACCAGAAAACATGATGAAGACCTCAAAGCAAGCCCACCCAAACCTGACGAAATATCCAGCCTTCTCCACACCGACGGAACCATTCACAGTGAAATGATTTACCTGACTAACTGACTCTCGCAACACCTGTGAGATATACCAGCACTCGCGTCGAATGAGAGAGAGAGAGAGAGAGAGAGAGAACGTTCAAACCTCGCTATGTGCACTGTCATACATAGCCTACTTAATCTCAAGGCTTTTTTTTTTTTTTTAATGTGTCCGACTCTGGGCATAGGCTTCACAGCCTGCTCTCAAAGCCCAGTAGTCCTCCTACGTACCGCACACCTCTACATGTCACCACTTCGGCGCTAACACCCACCGTCCATATGGAATACATGCATGCTAGGGCTGTCTCATACAGGACTGGTGTATTGATATTAGCGGGGGTATTTTTACGACTTGTCGGCGGGTCTTCTGGTAGATCAGTAAAGTCTGATTTTTACGAAATTCAAAACTTTAAACTGTTCCCTGCCCCAGCGGGATTTGAACCCGGGTCCGTTAGGACTACAGGCCACCTCTCTACCGACTGAGCCACCGCCCTCACATGGTGGCAGCAATATAACCAGGCGACTCTGCTGCCCGGTTATACAAACGTCCCAGAACTCCCTCCATATCCCCCAAAAGGGATGACTGACTGCACAAGGACAACTATCTGCAGAGTTCATTTTCTGATGAGTCGGACAACAACAGCAACACTGTCTCTTCCCTCGTCTGACAGCCCCCTTTGCTTTCTGTGTCCAAATTATCCCTCCCCACACACTCCTCCACTACACCAGGCCATCCCCCCCTTCCCCCTGGCTCCTTAAATCTACCTCCAACCTCACTCACTTCATTCACGCTAGCAAACCATTCTGCCACACACTCCAAAACACACTTTACAGCATAGGTCAGTGTTCCCTCCACACCATACTTTCACCAGCGTACGTACTACCTTCCATAACCCCTCCCTGTCCATCCTGACATAGGCTTACCCAGGCTCCACATACACCACAACTCCTTGCTGTCCTGATCCCCCTCCAAGCCCGCCCACCATCTGCCTCACACTACAAATATATAAATCATAAATTCTTTATCACAAATGTTTGCTCCACATATCCACCACACCGTAAAGCATCCTGTTCGTCATTCACCACACATTTTGATATCTGTCCTGCCTTGTAAATAACCAGTAAGCCTCTGCCATGGGCTACGTCTATCCCACAACTCTAAACGACTTTATTCTGCACCATGCTTTTGATCACCTTTACTTTTATTAAGATGTACACTGACAGCCCATCAGCACATCAATATAACCCACTCTTCTTGGTTCTCAGGCATAACACTCAAACACTGCAACCCACTATTTACTAAATTTTAACATTTTTGCATCTCTCTCTCGCTCTCTCTTTATATATATATATATATATATATATATATATATATATATATATATATATATATATATATATATATATATATATTTACACCGCGTATATCACTAGTTACTTGTTGACATCCCTAGTGCATTTTAATTTGATATGTAAATACATACATTACGTGCATAATGCCAACGGAGAGACCGCATGAACTATATAGGCTTCATTACTTGTTATTAGCAAATACTTGCTTAATGCCGATTTCCACAAAAAAGGTAAATGAAGAGAATAAACAAACAAGTATTAATTTTTACTTAGAGGTAATGATGGAACCGATTAGCTACTAAACAAACAGTCATGCATTGCTGTAACTATGATGTGGTGATACACCAATACATTCACTCGCAAAATAACCCCAACCCCCACATACACAGGCAGGCAGGCGTATACGCCCCCCCCCACGCGCGCACGCGCGCGCACACACACACACACACACACACACACACACACACACACACACACACACACACACGCACACACACGCACACACACACGCACACACACACGCACACACACACACACACGCACACACACACGCACACACACACGCACACATGCACACACACACACACACACACTGCAGTCCCCAGGTGTTGCAGTGCAGGAGGAGGGAATTAGAATCATCTCCCCCTCCCCTCTCTCCGTGTTTATTATTCTCCCTCCTTCCCTTTACTCCCTCCTCTACCCTCCCTTTCCCTCTCTGTCACTATCTATTTTTCTAACGTACCGGTATCTATCTTCCTCTCTTCTACTCCCTCTCCTTTATTTTCTCTCCTTTTTTCACCTTCCTTCTTCCCCCCCCCCCCGTTTATTTCCTTCTCTCCTTTCACACGCGCGCACACGCACACACACATTCTCTTTCTCTCCCCAACACACAGTAACACAAACTTAAAACTTAATCCATCTGTATCTAACCTAACACTAAACCACGCCCCTCTCTCTCTCTCTCTCTCTCTCTCTCTCTCTCTCTCTCTCAGCATGAAAAGACTCGTACAAACGGCCAGCAGTGAACCCTCCACAACGACCAGGCTCTCACATGCGGAATAAAATCGCCGAACAGTGACATGAATTAACTAAGAAAAAGACATAATCGTACTGAAGAGATTGATGCCCATCCTGTCCTAATTTGAGAGTAGCTGCAGTGAAGACGGTTGGTTATATTCTCCATCCTGAAATTTTTCTCTCTGACCGTAACAGTATCAAAGACTGTACGAATATTTTGAAGGATATTTCTAAATTAACGGTGGGCCAATTTACTAATAAAAATAAATATAATAAAGACATAAATAAAAGAGGAGAATCTATGACTTTGCCTAGTATTATGGAAAAAAAAAAAAGTTATGGCCAACGATATTACTATTTGCTACAAGTTCTTTAAAAACACCAAAAACATTTATTATAACGATGCTCTTTTTTATTACTGAAGCCACTTGTATGAAAACGACACCAGCGCTTCAAGTACTGTGCTTCTAACTACACAAACCTGTCAGCATATTAAAACTACCAAAAGCATCAATGAAAAGTTAAGAATTTTGGAAGCTTAGTCCACCGAGTTATATTTAAAAAACACACACACACACACACGTAAACAGAGGCTATTAGTGTAACAAGCAATAAGGCGTCATAAATATAAAACTGAAAAAAACAGCACCTGAGCACCGAAACACACACACACACACACACACACACACACACACACAACCTTTACATGGCCTTTTGCCCTATTTACCATCTGCTTCCCCATACTAATAGTTTTACTCCCAGAAATAAATGCTTTAAGGAATACAACGCTATACTTAACTAGTTCCGGACTTCAGGGTGCTTAATTACCTGTCTCCCTGGACACTATATTTCTTAACCTTTTCAGTTTGGCGACTTATTTGATTTTACTTTATTTTCTTCACCAAACTTCATACGATTTTATTTAACTTAGGAACTCTTACACAGTCTTCCCTGAGTTTACAAAATCAAGTCTTCTGTACTCAGCGGGAACACGACACCATACGTCACCGATGGGAAGTGCCTGGCCCATTTAATCCGTTTACGTATTTGATTCTTCCTCCCCTGGCGATTTTATTCAGCTAAACAGATTTATCGGGCTGTGAATTTCAATAAGGTCTCCGTTAACCCCTTCACTGCCAGAGATCACTCCAAAATTAAAGAAAATCGTCTGGAGGCAGCAACGAAAAAAACGAGACACGGTTAAGGCTGATTTCATTCATCTCGGGATAGATTTTTCGAGCGGGGGGGAGGGGGGTTCAATACAGCTTCACCCTACACCACTAGAGGTCCCTCCAAAATGAAAGAAAATCGTCTGAAGGTAGGAAGAAGTAATAATAACGACATTCCACAAGGGGGAAATCACACCAGCCGCGAGCCGATACACACCTCTCGCGACTCGGAATATCACTTTGACCTTGACCTACTTTCACCAGTTTCAAACTCGTAAATTTTCATCCCAACTACACACCTGTAATATTTTGTGATGATATCTTGTGCGGTTGCGAAGTTATCGTGGTAAGACCACAGACAGACAGACAAACTGAAAATGATACTCGTAGGAGATTTTCATCCCTACTACAAACCTGTAAAACTTTATGATGATATTTTGAGCGGTTGCGAAGTTATCGTGCTAACACACACACACAGACACACACAAAGACAAATTGAAAACAATAGCAGCTTCGCTATCGCTGCTGGTAATAAAAGAGTGGCTAGGTTGCTGAGGCTAGCACGGCAGCAGGTCTTTACTGGTGCCTACGCCGCCGCCACCACGCGATGCTCAGCTTAGGCCAGACCCTCGTGGTAGCAGGATTAGCAGCAATATCCTGACCTTGATCCTGACCACGCTTTTTGTATTATATATATAAATTTCTCTTCTTTTGACATTCTTCTTTTTTCTTGCGACGTAAGGAAATATAAGCTGGGACGTGGTCTTTTGCTCATTAACATACCGGTATGACATACTATTTTATTCAGCTGAGGGAACATCTCCGGGATGAAAGTTTTATACTAATAATATATAGATCTATAGATCTCTCTCTCTCTCTCTCTCTCTCTACATATAAACAAAATCATCCTGTTTCCCACCTGAACAAATATATACATTGTTTATATTCACAAAATAAAACAATCTAAATTACAGACCACTACCGTATACACTGTTCATTTTAACTAGGCGTAAAAGGCCACCTCCCCATCTAGAATACCGAGTTGTTAGATATTATCACGAGAATATGGTGCTAGTCACGAGGAAGTTCTAGGGAAAGGATGCTGAGGTGTAGTAGCGTCTTATTCTACCACTAAGCTACAGGAAACACCAATGACGATCTCTGCATATATATAGTTTTCAACTTAACTTGGCCCAGATTTCCGTCCTTTTCCAACATGTTTCACGCAACTCAAAGGCAAAAAAAGAATATGCAGCTCTACACCCTTTCCACAGCACTTCTTCCTGACTAGCACTAAATTCTAGTGTTATTCCATCGCTACAACTCGGCATTCAAGAAAAAAACAGATGAAAATTATAAGCCAAGTTAAAGAAAAGAGATAAAAGTTTAATGAATGAACTAGGAATCAATAAAATCACACATACATCAAAATCTCTCCTCACCACTGTCCCCACAGTCCATTTTCCCTCAATTACATTCACATCACACCCATGCGACGGGTTACATAACGAGTCACGCTACGTGGACGCCAAAATTGTCCAGGCTGTAACCGCTCTTGTAGTCTTTGTACCCCCTAGTAAATTACACCGGCCACCGCACTGCTCTGAATTACATCATCTAACCTAACATTCCATTCTGACGCTCCACTCTAAACGGAATCATCACTGTCCTACTGTATATATTAATTTATTTTGTTATTTTCTCGTCTGCCTGTTGCATATATGTCTGTACGTATCATTTGTGTCTGCCAATTACATCTACCTACCTATCAATATCTATCTACTTACCTATCTATCACGTCCAATCTATCTGCTACTTCTATATATCCTAGTCTTCATCAATCTAATGTTTCTATATTTTTACCTTTCCTAGCCTATGCATCTATCTACTGCAGCCACTATATCTACGAGTATTTACTATATCTGCCCACTCCAGTCTACCATTTGGACTAAATTACATAATCTAATCCATAATATTCCGTTCTCTGTTGACACCAAATGGTTCCTGTACAACTGTAGGCCAGTCAGGTTAGGCTATTCTGTTCATTCTGTTCCTGTACAAACTAATCATCTACGGTACGCCATCTATCAAACTATCCAATACTTCTATCTATTAAAACTACCTCTTTATCTACCGTACCTTAAAATTTTATCTATCTACTACCTTTCTACCCACATTACAAGGCATGACTATAAATTGTACCTGGTAAGAAAAAAGAAGCAGCTATTCTTTGTATTTTCACGATACAAACGACAGGTACATACATTTCTCATCCCTCCCTTACGTACACTAAACACCGTCACTGAATGGTCCGAGGTTACAGTGAAATACCGCTCGCTGTTTTTTCGTATTCACACGTTACAGACTGCACACACATTTCACACGTAACGGTATTTCCCTTCCTCCTTTTATCACTGCAAAGATCTGTCAAGGAAAAAAAAAAAAGAATTCTTACGTATTTCCCTTCCTCCTTTTATCACTGCAAGATGTGTCAAGGAAATAAAATTCTTACGCGTTTCCCTTCCTCCTTCTATCACTGCACGAGGTCAAGGGGGAAAAAATAGTCACCAATACCCTTTTTATTTCAGTAAAATCAAGACTGGCTACAATAATTTTCTATTCCCCTAACACATACCGTACTATAAAGCCATCAGGAAGGTGCATGTGCTAGGTTACAAGAAAGGAAATACTGAGGAAATATATACCTGTTCTTATCTGTACTGCCATGTTACAAACTACTTACAATACCATGAACAGACTACAAAACTTTCAATTTGGTATTTCCCTACTGTAAATATGTACAAATTAATATATCCCCTCCGCTTCGCACAATTTCAGCTTGTGTAAGGGGTGCGAGTTATATAAAAGCCTTAGTTAACCTATCCATCATTTCCTTGCTAAAAAGAAAAAAAAAACTCACGACAGGAAAATCACACACACACACACACACACACACACACACACACACACACACACAAAGAATTTCCACATAAAGCACACTTGCACCTAATTTCACCACACACACAACCCTGCTGCAAGAGATACCAAATTACAAAGGCAAAACTTACCGTCACTGAATTTCCGTTACAAAATACGCCTCTTTTTACCCCCCTCTCTCACCACCGCACATTGCCGAATCTAATCTTGCTGTACATCAACCCACAAAAGATAAACCCTTCCGCTCTTACAAATTGTGTGCGTCTGTCAATTGCCTGGCGTCACATTCTGTAAGGGGTGGCCTTGACAAAAAGATCTCCACGCACTTCCATCCCTACTCAGTAACGACCCCTCCTTCCCCGATCTTATCTCTCCATCATTTTCTTGCTCTCATTTGAACATCCCCGTTACAACATGCATGTTTCTACGATATTTTCTTTCTATTTAGCCAACCATATATGGTTACGTTTTTGTATGAAACGGTCGTTACGAAATGGACGCTAGTTATTCTTTGTGTGTACATATATATATATATATATATATATATATATATATATATATATATATATATATATATATATATATATATATACTGACAGATTAGACAGATACATAGGGATAGACAGGTAGGTGGTAGACAGGTGTAGATATTAATCCCCAAGTCTTATCACACCATGTAACGGTACCATGAGCAATGTCCAGTTACGCACCAAACTGTAGAGGCAACCCGAATTATCCTCTAAACTATCTACATACTCGTAAAATTTCTATCCCCATCCATTAGCAAAGAACACAGTTTTTATAAGAAGAAACAGTGCCAAGCACAGCAAACCCGTCACCGGCAGTCATTTCTGTACTGACGTAAAAACAACAGGATATCTAGGCAAAGATGTCACATCAAATTTGAAGTAAATCGGGTCAAAATTGACAATTTTATGCCCATTTGAAATTTTAGGCCCGACTCACCTGACACTGACCCCCATACCGCTAACTTGGGTGTTACCCCCTGATGTAATGAGGCATGTTATGGGGTGCAGATTTGAAAGGTGCACCTACAGATTTTGGGTTCATGTCAATATGACGAATTTGAAAGGAGTAATGTCGAAAAAACTTCTTTTTTTTTTTTTTTTACATTGTTTGGGCCTACAGCCTGGGCCTTGGCCCTATTTGTCCCAAATTTTAATCAGGTGATCAGGTCATCCTCCATCATCCCTGTAATTTTAGTCAAAATCGCACCAGTAGTTTTCACTTAAAGCTGCTACCAGACAGACAGACAGACAGACACTGACAAACAAACAAACAAACCGAGTGAAAATTCCCGTTCCCAAGCCCCTCTGGGAAGGGGACGGGTAACTATTAAACTTTACACGAGACCCATTCCAGGACCGAATCTTATCCTCGGAGTGACGTCAGTATTAACCCTCCCTTCCTATCGCTGGGGGAGTACCACTGAAGTGCATGAGAAAGTAAAATGCTGTACTGGCTCTGGTGTGTGTGTGTGTGTGTGTGTGTGTGTGTGTGTTATACGGTATAAACATACTCCATAGGTAAGTATACACAACCACAGCGCCCACTGTAAATGTCCGCTACACACAGCCTTCCATCACCGAGAGCCGGGTATAAACAGATCGCGAGAAAAACACACCAACACCGAACCACGAAGGCTACTATAAAAAATGCCCCAGTACAATAAATAAATAAATAAATAAATACTGTAAGAGAAACAAAACGACCACAATTATACAGTAAACAACATATTTTATTTTTTTCAGGAGTCTATGTTTACAGAAAGAAGCGCCGTATCCAATTACAAAGAAGCGTCAGGTTACAAAGGCGACCTACTTATCCCGTAAACTAGACTTGAATTTTGTATCTCTGTCTTTGAGCGTACATAAAGGTTACAGGACGCGGTGTCAGGGTACAAAGGGAGGTGTCAGGTTACAAACGCGACTCTGGGTATTTCTGTAAAGTAGCCGACGTGAATACTGTATCTCTCTGCTGAACATGGGTAAGATGGTGAGGTTACAAAAAGGACCAGCTGCCCCGCCACTGCACCGTTTTGTATCCTCCCTCCCTCCCCCCCTCTCTCTCTCTCTCTCTCTTATCGCGGCATTTAACTCATGGAATCCGGTGACTTCTGGTATATTCTTGCTTCCTCCAGACATTCTCTCTCTCTCTCTCTCTCTCTCTCTCCTGGTCTATTCTTGCTTCCTCCAGACGATTTTATTCAGCTTTTGGATCATGTCACGAGGGGGTTATGAAGTCTAAGGATGTAACCTCCCTAGTTCAGAAACTCTCCAAAGATGAATAATATTAGTCTCGAGATTGAAGGAATAATACGCTAAATACGTCACCCAGATACAAGGGGTTAAGTTAGGTTACACAGAGAGCCTTATGTATTCGCCACACTGTATAAACTTTGTATCACTTTCCATTACAGGTTACAGCAAGTAGTGGTTAAGTTAAAAAGGAGACCAGTTTGCCCACTACTGTAGCGCTCTGTATTTTTTTTATCTCCCCTTCTGGATACAAAGACGTTAAGTTACAAAGAGATGTTACGTTACAAAGACTTGTGTTACGGTACAGAGATTACAGGTGACAGATACAACCCTAAGTAGCTACGGTATCTTACAAACTACACGAATTTATATCAGCCATTCTTAACAGCATACGAAAGATACAGGAATGGGTGGTAGGTTACAATGGGGTGTGAACTGGTCAAGGTTACATCAGGAGGTGGTAGGTTACAAAGAGCAGCAGTTATCCCGTCCACTGCGGCGCTCTGTATCCTTTGTAGCTGCACAATACAGGTGAAGGAAGGCCATTGATCGCTGCACCAGGCCTCAATGCCCACACCACGGACACCAGCCGCCATTTTGGTGACAAGGACGATCTAAGTGGAAGTAGGCTGTATTGTGGCGCTACGAGGTTAATCTTCCAAAAATTGTTTTAATATACCGTTAACCTTACCGAGCACAATCTAATCTAAACTACACCTGCCTAACCCAATCTATTACCTTGCAAAACCAAACTTAATTTAAACCTTACCTGCGTTACCTAAATTAATCATACCTGTAATCACTTTAACCTGGATTAACTTTCCTTGACGTAAAGCAGATCAGCCCTATCAGCTCTTCTTAAATGAGCCACCTTCTCTATTTCTCCTACCCTATTTCTGTGTCCTTAGCATAAATTACCCTTGACTCTTAACCCTCTAATGCTCAGGACAACTCAGTACTTTATTCCAGCTAGCGCCAGACGATTATATTACGCTGAAAGTGAGTCATAGGAGTCAAAATGGTAACAGTCATCTTCGTCATGGATACCAAAGCGCTCAATGACGACAATTTTTACCTCCATCAACCTTACCTAACTTACCTGCTTCTCTCTCATCAAACCTCACCCACCTGAAGGTAAACTAATTAACCTTTAACTATTACCCAACTTCATCTCACTTACCCTAATCCACCCAAATCAAGCAACCTCATCTGCCTTCTCCACCTTAAACTACACATCCACCCAAATCAAGCAACCTCATCTACCTTTTCCACCTTAAACTAACCCACATCCACCCAAACCAAGCAATCTCATCTACGTATTCCACCTCAAACTACTCCACATCCACTAAACCAAGCAATCTCATCTACGTATTCCACCTCAAACTACTCCACATCCATCCAAACCAAGCAACCTCATCTACCTGTTCCACCTTAAATCACTGCACTTCATCTCACTCAGCCTGATCCACCTTACCCACACCACCTCACCTACTCATCCACCTGACTATGACCTCCTCCCACCTCACCTCAAGCCCACCCTCCCTCGCGCCCAGCAAAACACAACACCTGCAGGGAGTAGTGTTGCGTAGCGCCTTAATGAACGGAGATGACGCAAGAGTCCCCTATCTATCTTGCCGTTCAATACTACACCATATGAGTACACACCTAAGTTAAATCCCCTTCAAATGATTCTCTCTCTCTCTCTCTCTCTCTCTCTCTCTCTCTCTCTCTCTCTCTCTCTCTCTCTCTCTCTCACGGTTTTACTCATGACTAACCAGAATAAAACCGTCGAAGGTAAAGAGAAAAAGATGAAATTCACGTCCCATCCTTCAACCACTTCACTCTCAGGACGTATTTTCATATTTTCCTCCTGCTACCCTTGTACGATTTTTCTCAACTTTATAAAATATTGTAGAAGGCGTTACGAAATTAATATCTACACCTCCATTCTGTCAACTCTCCCACAAGGATGTACAAAATCGTCCTTAATCAGTATGAGTCTTGGGGAGAAGCGTCATCTGACTGAAGGGGTTACTGCGTTCAACCTATTACGTCACATTTTTTAGTCATTATCTTCTGACGACTTCACTGAATTTAAGTCTTCGAATACAACAACAACAATAATGATGATGATGATGGTAATAATAATAATAATAATACAATTAAAAAATAATAATAATAATGACAACGATGATGAAAATGACGATGTTGATGATGAAGACGATGGCAATGACAATGACGATAAGATAACGCATATTTTCCCCCGTACAAACAGGGCCAACACCCCGCTCCGTTCCCTTCCAAGCGCACATCAAAGGCAGGCAAAATCGGGCCTGTTGTATCATATTTTGTATCCACCCACCACGTCAATTACACCCCCAACCTCAGCCTCCCTTCCCTCACTTAACCCTTTCTCTACTAAGATTATTTTATTTATACTGACGCCAGACGATATGTGTAAAGTCGCTCGATAAAAAATAAAATATACCGGTAATAAAAAGGTCTCTCTATTAACAACCCTTTTAGATGTGGCAATATTTTGTTCAGAGTGAAACCCGACGCTTTTAATTCAGACGAAACCCTAGCATTAAAATGGTTACTATTCCGAGGCAATAATTTCAGGCGATGGATTAGGCTACAGGTTGACCCCTTCACTGTAACAACGTATTAGTTTAATCTTGACACCTACACATGATTTTCTTATTTCAGGTTGAGACTTCTTGAATTAAGGGGGATATGAAAGGCCACATCTCCCTCCTTCAGTTAGGAAAGCGTCTCGTGAACTGAAGGAATGCGTCTGCATGACGCAAGAATGGCAGCAGTGGCAACCCCAGGCTCGTCCGAACGTGAACCTATGGAGTGGAATGCAAGACGAAGCTACCCCTTTTTCCTGAGTTTACCATCTTCACCACCTTCCTTTCGGGGGATAGGGAGAGGAATGAGGGATGTTCGTCTAACTGGGGCAGCTACACCGCCTAGTCATACCAGTGCCACCCCATGAAGGCGTCCCTCTCCAGCATCAAGCAAGATTAAAACAAGAACAAGGTCATCGGGGTGAAGTGTCTGCGTGCGTGTAACAAAGAGGTGGCCAGTGTTATATGTGACTCATTTCCCGTGTCAGTCTAACCCCTTTAATCTGATGACCTGTTTTCGGTTTAGTCTTGCTGCACCACACGAGGCTGGGAGGCTTGGCATTGACTCTTCCAACTGGAGGGGTCAGTTAAAGCCCCCTTCACTACCGGGGGGGCTCACGTCTGGTGGTAGTGTGTGTGTGTGTGTGTGTGTGTGTGTGTGTGTGTGTGTGTGTGTGTGTGTGTGTGTGTGTGTGTGTGTGTGTGTGTGTGTGTGTGTGTGTTTAATGCGAGGAGGAAGGAACCAAATACTGAGCCCGCAAACAGTTCCTTCCAAGAAAAAAAAAAAATACAAAAGAGAGCCAAATTCAAGATCCGTACATTTCGAGATGCCTGGACACACTGCGTTTGACAGACTGGAGATTATAGGAAGTAGGAAATACAGACAGAGGGAGACAGTTCAAGAGCTGACCTGTTGCATAAATGAAAGACTGGGAGTAACGGTTAACTCTTGCATTAGAGAGTTGGACAGAAAAGGGATGAGAGTTTGTTGCTAGACGGGTGCTACGCATTCGTCGTAGAGGTGGAGGGATGCAAGCAGACAGGTCAGAGGAGCAGTGACCATTGAAGTAGCAATAGAAAAAAGATAGAGGCAACAGTGCGGCGAAGAAACAGAGGTTGAAGGGAGCCAGTACGAGGAGGAGAGTTGATGAGACGAACAGCCTTTGACTCCACCCTGTTGAGAAGAGCTGTATGTGGGGAGCCTCCCCACACATGAGAGTTGTACTCTAAACAGGGGCGAATAAAACCCGTGTATAAAGTCAACAACTGTACAGGGGTAAAGAAGGCAGGGAGTCGGCTTACCACACCTAATCTCTTGGAAGCAGAATTTACAAGGGATGCAATGTGTGTGTGTGTGTGTGTGTGTGTGTGTGTGTGTGTGTGTGTGTGTGTGTGTGTGTGTGTGTGTGTGTGTGTGTGTGTGTGTGTGTGTGTGTGTGTGTGTGTGTGTGTGTGTGTGTGTGTGTGTGTGTGTGTTTCACCCCTGACTCAGGAAGTAGTAGCGTAGATAGAACGAAGGCCAGCGTAGCGATAATGTGGCCTGGCGGGATGAAGATGAGGTAAGGACGGAAAGGGGTCGAGTCAGTCCTTGAACTCCTGACATTTAATCCGGGTTACCAAAACAAATCCGCTTAACCATTTCAGCCTGAGCACGTTTTTATCCCTACCAGACGATTTTACACAGCTTAGGACTCGAGAACACCCTAAGACAGATGGACGTGATATCAAAAACCTTCAGTTCCAAGAAGTCCATCTTAAGGTAAATAACAATGTCGAATACGCAATAATAATAATAAAAAAATAAATAAATCGTCAGTACTGGAAGATTTATGTGGCTGATGTAAACTTAAGAACTTTTTGACAAACTTATTAGTTTTATTTTTTGGTCAACTCCTCCTGATAAACCTTGAGACTTCCACTGCAATCGTCCAACGGGTTACTTTATTGTAATTAACGCCACACCACTTTATTGCAACTAACATTACACCACCACTGTTGCAACTAACCACACCACTTTATTGCAACTAACCACACCACTTTATTGCAACTAACATTACACCACCACTGTTGCAACTAACCACATCACTTTATTGCAACTAACACAACACCACCACTGTTGCAACTAACCACACCACTTTATTGCAACTAACACCACACCACTTTATTTTAACACCATATCACTAACACCACACCACTTTATTTTAAAACCACAACACTTTACTCAGCTGAAGGAAATCACAAGCTGCCAGAGCCGAAAACAGCCTACTTCGATTAATCCTCTTCCGTGATGGTGGGATATGGGAATTATATTCTATTAAGGAAGCTCCCTAACACCTCTTCCTTTGCTACTTATTTTTGGATAGGGGTGGTTAATATCCCACTGTACCGGTACGTTATTTATGAAGAGTATGGCGATGTTTGAAGGATTCATGTAACACAGACGGGGAGAGAAAGATGTAATAGAGAAAACAAACCGCTTATGAAAAGGTGTTACGGAGCTTCTTTAACCAGCAGGAGTATGGGCTTATGACACACACAGGACAAAGAATTACCAAACATCTAAACTCAGAGAAGCACTTCGGACTATGTTAGTGGGAGACAGAGGTACAGGGCCGGTCCTAGATATGTTCCCCCATCGAAAAATACGCCACAGTACCAAATGGGTTAACTATATCATGGATCTAGCGCTTCTTTTTTGTTAATACTTTTGCCTGGGATTTTACGTTATTTGTGGGTGGGAAAAAAATAACGGTTTACTTATAATGAGGAAGGAGAACTGATCTGTGCTGCTATCAAAAATATCTGAGGACAATGGCGCGTGTACAAAGGCAGTGGCTATATCAGTAATAAATAAATAAAGGCAATAGTTGAGTTCATACGTCTACTATATCAGAAGCTACGGTATAAAAAAAAAATGGCTACCTATAGCTGTTCAAGTATGTTACAGATATTTTATGAACAGATTACACCAGTTATCTGGTGTATGGATTAGTTTTTTGGTTCATTTGTTTTTCCTTCCTCCGTTCTGTTATTAATATATATATATATATATATATATATATATATATATATATATATATATATATATATATATATATATATATATCACCAGGGAAGTTGTAGTAGCCATTACTTGCGCTGCTGGGCCTGCCGATATCCCAGGCCTACTCTACTGGTCGTTCAATCACGTCACTGAATTAATTTGGTTTACAGAGTGGCCTATGAATAATCCCAATTTTCATAAAGCGTGACGTCATCAGGGTTAGACCAAATAAATGACTAATAGCAGACATCCATCTATCAATTAACTGGGATATTACAAAAAATAATACGGCAATTCATATAATCTCGCTCAAGAACTCTGCAAATAATAATAATAATAATAATAATAATAACACCCCCAACACCATCCTGACAAACACACGAACTGATGGCACGGTAATGCGGGTATTGGTGTCATAAATATCAGAGTATCACATCACTGACGCTGCATCAATAAATACTGACAAAGACCGGCAAACTGTACAACAGAACAACAGCATACCGACACCAAAAGAATAGCAAATACCTACTTAGGCAATAACACAGTACTAGGAAAAAATATAGCAAATACTAGGCAATGATAGGCTACACCAGCTACTAGGGAAAAGACAGCAAATACTAGGCAATAATACAGTACCGTACTAGGGAAAAGAATAGCAAATACTAGACAATAATACAGCACTAGAGAAAATATAAAATACTAGGCAATAACAGCAATGGGGAAAAGATGGCATATACCGGTACTAGGCAATAATACAGTACTAGGGAAAAGACCAATACTATGCAATAAAAAACAGTTACCGTACCGGCACTAGATTTAAACAAGCATTTACCAAGTTATAAAGTTTTAAATGACAACAATATCATACAGTAAATTAAATATCAACAGTAAAAGTCCTTGAGAGAGCAAACAACTTACATGTGAATAATAACAAGAACGAAAGAACAGCAAAAACATTATGAAAATACCGGTGAATATCATGGTGGGTTATCAAGAAAGGCCAGTATGCAGTAATAATAATACCAGAACAATACAAGGAATAATACCAAGTAGTCTACCAGTACTAGGGTATAACAGGGAATAATGCAGTGCCAGGGAATAATACTAACAAAAATAGCAAACAGGAATAATACTAATACACCAAATCAGCAAACAGGAATAATACCAACACACCAGATCAGCAAACAGGAATAATACCAACACACCAGATCAGCAAACAGGAATAATACCAACACACCAGATCAGCAAACAGGAATAATACCAACACACCAGATCAGCAAACAGGAATAATACCAACACACCAGATCAGCAAACAGCAATAATACCAACACACCAGATCAGCAAACAGCAATAATACCAACACACCAGATCAGCAAACAGCAATAATACCAACACACCAGATCAGCAAACAGCAATAATACCAACACACCAGATCAGCAAACAGCAATAATACCAACACACCAGATCAGCAAACAGCAATAATACCAACACACCAGATCAGCAAACAGCAATAATACCAACACACCAGATCAGCAAACAGCAATAATACCAACACACCAGATCAGCAAACAGCAATAATACCAACACACCAGATCAGCAAACAGCAATAATACCAACACACCAGATCAGCAAACAGCAATAATACCAACACACCAGATCAGCAAACAGCAATAATACCAACACACCAGATCAGCAAACAGCAATAATACCAACACACCAGATCAGCAAACAGGAATAATACCAACACACCAGATCAGCAAACAGCAATAATACCAACACACCAGATCAGCAAACAGGAATAATACCAACACACCAGATCAGCAAACAGCAATAATACCAACACACCAGATCAGCAAACAGCAATAATACCAACACACCAGATCAGCAAACAGCAATAATACCAACACACCAGATCAGCAAACAGCAATAATACCAACACACCAGATCAGCAAACAGCAATAATACCAACACACCAGATCAGCAAACAGCAATAATACCAACACACCAGATCAGCAAACAGCAATAATACCGACACACCAGATCAGCAAACACCAGGTAAAAACAACACTGGTCACCTGGGAATAATACAGTACCTGGGGAAAGTTATGTCGGTACTTGGTAATGAGGTAATAACAGGGGCAGAGGAAGAGCAAATATCAGAAAATAGCAGCAAGCAGGCACTAGGGAATAAAACAATATCAACACCGGCACACACAAAAAAAAAAAAAAAAAAAACTATTACAGGTCACTGATAAGAAGTACTAGGAAAAAATACCAACACCAGAAGGATGATTAGCAAAACCACCTCCTGTACACGCTTCACAATGGACCATACCGCTACAAGCCTAATCCCTGAGTTGATCCAGGGTGGCCGTCACAAAACTATAGTATATCCAAGCCCTTCTTCTATCGCCACCCCTCCCACCAAACAGTCTTCCCTCATGTACTCTTCCACATATCTTTACAGTCCAATGTGATAAATACGATAAAACTCTTAGGACCCAGCCAGACGAGTTTCACGTTAAATTCATAAACGCTTAAACACGATAAAATCCTTCCTTAGCCTTCAGTCCAATAATGTACTTTTTGTCTTTATTTCAAGCCTTCAATCCAATAATGTACTTTTTGTCATTTACTTCATTTTATTTTTTCATTTTGTTGTCACCAGACGAGTTTAGTCAGTTCAAGGAACAGTTTTTGAATGTTCTGATGACTGTACCTAATCCTTCCAGTTCGAAAAATCTCCTTTAAGCCTAAGGCTGGTACGTATAAAAAAAAAAAAAAAAAAAAAAGGCTAAATTTATTAATGGCCGGATGCACGTCATGTTGAAGAAAGGTTACAACAGGATGGATTGTGTTACGGTTAAAGTGGGTAGAAAAATATAAACATAGGAATGGACCGTTAAGTTTATAAAGAAAATAAGGAAATGATAATGAAGATTAGGATACGTTGGATAAGATGGGATTTGGTTTTTATAGGATGGAATATGATCCATTATATTTATAAAGAACTGGATAGCGTTCGTTAGATCTGCTAATACATAAAAGACTGGATGTGACAGAATCATTGTCTATAATGAACAGAGAGCTAACCTAACTAGGCTACATAACGTTACTAAAGGAAATGACACGTTTAGATGGGATGTGGCAAGATATTGCTACATATTAGCAATACATGTACTGAACACACACACACACACACACACACAAACACACACACACTCAGCTTGGGGAACACCTCTCGTGATGTAAGGGTTTGCAGCTGGTTTTAGCGCCTCGACGAAGTTGGCACCTTTCTTTTTTTCATTCTGGATAGCACCCGACTACACGAAAATATATATATATATATATATATATATATATATATATATATATATATATATATATATATATATAGCGACAGGAAAAGTGGAGTTAAGTATGGGTACAAGTCGGATGATAAGCGCTAGAACAAGCAAATTAATTTAAATTCTTGCATATCATACGCTGTACACGAGGTTGCAGTCCACCTCGACGCAGTTTAAAACCGTTCACAACTCAACATCAGCACCGTATTTACTCTTAACCTCTTCAATCAAAAGACATAACAGTTGTCTTTGTTTCAGTCTTTCTATCTCCACACGATTTTTTTATTTTGACTGATTTTTCGAACTAGGGGAATTAAATGGTCTTATTAAACTCCTCGATATCACAGTTAAAACAAAACAAAAAGTGTAGCAAGAATCTGGTGGAAACTACGCCCCCGTGCTGATGGTGACAACAATGTAAGTGCCGTTAAGTGTAGTCATGTGAACAAAGCATGTCATACGCTACCCGTGTGTGTGTGTGTGTGTGTGTGTGTGTGTGTGAGAGAGAGAGAGAGAGAGAATGTCATACGCTACCCGTGTGTGTGTGTGTGTGTGTGTGTGTGTGTGTGTGTGTGTGTGTGTGTGTGTGTGTGTGTGTGTGTGTGAGAGAGAGAGAGAGAGAGAGAGAGAATGTAGCCCAGTATTTCATTCCAACTTGAACTCTCTTAAGGAATGAACATAAAATCCAAGCTGGACCAAAACTATTGTATATCAAGTCTACCCTCATACTAAGCCACCATACCCTTATACTAATCCACCCTACCCTTATACTATGCCAGTCTACCTTCATCCTAAGCCACCCTGCCCTCATACTAAACCACCCTGCCCTCATACTAAACCACCCTACCCTCAAACTAAGCCCCCCCTACCCTCATAGCCTACTAAGCCACCCTACCCTCATACTAAGCCAACCTGCCGTCTACTAAGCCACCCTACCCTTATACTGAACCATCCTACCCTCATACCAAAATCCCCTTATATTACGCCAGCCTGCCCTAAAATCAGTATCAGTACCGGTATAAGGGTAGAAATCAATTACTTTACCTATATCGACAAACCATAGCCCACACGCCTCATTACCACACGAACAACGCTTAATAATAACACCAATATGCTCCACCAAACTAACACGTAATATTCTAGATATGGCCCAACTACTGAGTTATATTCCATGTTCTAGACGTATATCCTTCTCACTTGTTGCTTGGCCATTTTATTTTTATTATTATTTTTTTTTTTTGCCAATCCCACACGACTCTCTTCACCAATGGAAAAAATCCGTATAGGTCAAAGGGTCAACTCATCCAAATTTAACCACAGATAGGATATACCGACAAGCTTACATTCAACATTAACACAATTCCAGGGCCGGGTATTGAACGGAAATTAGGACTATGACTACAATATAATACGCTTTAAAATTAGCTACAGTACTCTGCATCAAAGTTACGTTGATTATTCGCTCTACTTTTCATTGTATTTTGTTTACAACTGACCAATAACTGAAGTAAGTCGGTATATTCGTGAACCTGAGTACGGTAACTGCGGGGAAAAAAGGCGTCTTGTTTATTTCTTTACCCCTGGAATCCGATGACGTTTTACTAGTTGTCCTTGTTACTTCCGTTCCAGCCGATTTTAATCACTTCAGGGCAGATACACTGCTGTAAAAAGATTAGTGAAGGCTATAGGCTATATACTGGTACCGGTACCTCTGGAGTTCAAAATCTCCCTCAGCTGAACTGAATCGAGTGGGGATTGATAACAAGGATAAAACAGAAAGAACGTCACTGGACAGAAACGTTTAATTAACTTGCTGCGTCTCGTGGTTTCATGGTCAGAACGCCACAGCCATGTACGTGGGTTCAATCCCCAAGTTTTTTTTTTTTTTTTCAACATGTGATGCCACCAAACGGAGTAGGCTGGTCATCTACCCTTAAAATTACAGCAGCTAAACCTATTCTTCCAGGTAGGTGACATGGGATTGTCAGTTACAGTTTTTTACTTATCATTCTCATACTTCGTAGTCTTTCTTTGTTTCTGGATTCTACCTCATCTTTAAATGGAAGAGCGTCAGGGATACGGTACGGGCACCCTTATGGTAAAGGGATTAATGAAGGTTGTATACAGTATATATATCTATCTCCTCCTCTTGAAAATTTTCTCCTGAACTGAATAAAATCGTCTGGACATCTCAGTATGTAAAAAAATAAAAATAAAGACCTGCCTTCGTAGGGAAGAGGATAACATTGCGAGTCATGAACCCTAGGCTGAACATATTCAACAAAATCCTCAGGAGATGGCACGAATAAAGTGAAAAAAAAAAAAAAAAGTCAACGTAGTAAAATGATTCCCGTTGGGAAATTTGGCACCTGTGCTGAATTGAATCGTTTGGATTGCAAGAATATAACGACGTAGGTCATAGCAGTGCTCTGGCTTGACTACAGCCCCGAGATGAAGTTAATTACGTGGATAACATGAACAATAATGAAAACCTAGGTGTGATGGCAGAGTGGTTAACGCGAGCAAGCTGGACCACACCCCCATAGCCTACCTGAAAACTGACCCGTGAGTGGGTAAACGCTGACAGGACACAGGTGAAAGCATTTATAGCATTTTCTTTTCCAAACGTGAATTCAGTACCTCTTTCCTTACCTATATTTTTATACAGGTGTAAACATTTGACTTTTCTTACAACCGCTCAGTATCTGCATTTTTTTTCTCTCTCTCTCTCTTTTAACAAGCCACAGGTGTAAAGATAAATTTTCATTTTCTTTTTTATTTCGAACATATACTCAGTACACTGATTTAATTTAGTTTTTGCCTAGAGATTACCAAGTACCTACACATTTATTCGAGGCGGCGATGTGATAAAACCATCACTTTCTAACTTACAGGCCTAGGCCTACCGGGTATCCCTCGTACCATCACACGATTTTCTTTATGGCATCAAATGGCAAACCTTCGCACTGGAGGAGTTTAAGACCAATCACTAACACAAGGTCTCGCATAAGCTGAATTATAATCGTCTGGCAACAGTAGCAGCAAGAATGTATGTCCTCGTACTGAAGCAGTTAACAAGCCTCTTAAATACAATTACTGGTATCCTGTATATATTTTTTTATTCTTGTTACTTCCCTATTTTATTCAGCCAAGGAGACTTTCATTGACTCCACTGCCAGGATGCTTTCTTAAAACCCCTTCGATATGACTAGCTACGTGTATGCTGATTCTTCCTCTCTCCAGACGATTCTCAACATCTTAAGAAAGGTACTGAAGGGGCTATTGAAGGCTAAATCTAACCCCTCCAGTTATAAGTTTCCCAAAATTAAGCCAATATCGTTTGTAAGATGAAAATGACAAAGATTAAGTTGTGTGGCTGATGGAGTTTAAAATCACGCCACGGCACTGGAGGGGTCAGGCGTGACGGGAGGCGGTAGCTTAGTGGCTAATGACGTCCACTATAAATTGCTGGATCGCCAAGCCGCATTTTGAAGAATTATACCTTCCTTAAAAATTACTTCATCGCTCTTCCACGAACACGCCATTTGCCCCTTCACCCCGAGGATGTCTACTCGTATCCACTCTCTCAGGTCAAAACATTACTGAGGGCTGTAACTGATACCCCTACAGTTCCATGCCCCTTCTGACCTAAAAATCGTCTAGACAGTTCGTATCGTATCGTTTATAAAGGTTCCAACATGTCTGCGTCGGCCATGGTCACCTAATGGCGGCTCTCCGCGCTGTTAGAACTCTGGCAACTCCCTATTCAGTCCCATACGGTAGCTATCCCCTAGGTCACACTTTATGACCTCGTCCCAGGTACTTTTCGGTCTGCCTCTCACAACGTCACCCCCGACGTTCACACTTCTCACTTTCCACATCCAACTGTCATCCTCCCTCTCCACATGCCAATACCATCTCAATAATACCCCTCCTCATCACAACACCAATACACTCCAGTCCCATCCTTCCTCTCTACTCTCCATTCGTAAACCTAATCCCTCTCCCCCTAGGTCTCGCATTCAAGGACGCACTACACATCCACCTAATCACTGCCATTTCTGTATATAGATTTAAGCCTGCAAATATCCTCTTCCTTTCCTGACCAGGTCTTGCTACCAAGCAGCATTACACCCTATCACGTGCCACATACAAAGATCCCTTAGCAAGAAGGGAGAGCCCTCTCAATGTCAGGAGAGGTAACAGCTCCCTCCAACCACTCCTTACCCTAGCCCCAGCGCTAGCCCCAGCCCCGCCTCCAGCACATACATTGTCTCCAAAATAACAAAACTATTCCACACACTCAAGAGACTCATCAACAAGATTAATGTTGTGTGTGTGTGTGTGTGTGTGTATGTGAGAGAGAGAGAGAGAGAGAGAGAGTCAAGCTTGGACGCCATCGTCCCTTCCTCAGTATAACATTTTCTCATTCTTACTAACCCAAACTATTATCTTTACTAGCCATTTCATAGTGAAGGGATCTGCGATTCTTCAGTACTTTTCTATAAGATATAGTCTTTCCTACTAAAGTCATATCATTTTCATCTAACGAAGATCCGTAACCTCAGTTCAACTGAGTGTCAAGTGTTGATGGAATTGTCAGTTGATTTGACCAGTAACAGACATCACGGTGTAAACATTTACTGCATGCTTTATAGCATACGTAACCGTACTGTAAAAAGTTACTGAGGACTGCAGACTTTTCAAAACCTTTGAGTACGACAGGTTTCACCCAGACTAGATACATTCGTAGTGCAGTAACAAGATTGGTAGACGACGCCATGGTACGGTACGGTTAAAGCTGACACTCTGCCAGATGGACTTGAGTGCACATTTTACGGGGGTCATTTATACAACACGGCCAAACATGCTTTCATTATGGGAGTTGTTAGCATCGGAGGTGATCAGCCTGTATATCAGAGAACATTCAGCAACGGAGATGAGACTAATATGCTTACTTTCAATATTGTACAGTGCGTGGCTAGCCTCTATATCCAGTAACAGCCCATTCTGTAAGGAGGTAAAGTCGGACACATTTACACATTATGCAACAGTTGTGCGCATCCCATGTGCTTAGCCCGCACAGTATAATAAACTACTGGTATTCAGTAGCCAAGCTTCCGTTGTTGCAACCTCAGGCGCGTTTGAATGTGAACCTGGGAAACAGTAGGCTGACCCTGCCCTCTCCTGCAGAGCACCATCCTCTTTGCAGAGGATAGGTAAGGAGCTGAAAGACTTTCTTACAGCGTACCCGAGCAGCAGGGCCGGCCGGCTATATCGTTCCCACCTAGCTTCCCTAACTAGCATCATTGGTGAAGTGAAGGCGCCAAACACACTACCAAGACGGACCTGATGTGTGTTGATATAGAAATCCTACGCGTCACGTAACAGCGCAGAGACGTAGAGCCATAACACGCTTTACTTACCGTACTAAAAGGGAGGAGTAGCGAGCACTGATCTGGTTACCTCCAATGGCACGTTACAGTAACATTCAAGTGACGCTTTCTTCTCGAAGTGGGATACACCAGTGACTCAGTGTGGGTTTGCCTACGTTACATTCCCCAGCTTCTGTTTTAGTTTCTTCATCACCACACTTTTTTCTCAAGTGAGCCCAATGTGGCGGTGCACGAATACACTATGAAGGCGTCACCGTGCTGAAGGTGTTAATGAAGAATGTTTAAATCCTCTTCCCTTAGACGTCTTTTCCTAAAATGGGTAACATCGTATGGTTATAAACAAAAAAAATCAGGGAATACAAAACGCCTCTTCCTATCAGATTCCCTCATTCTTACTACCTGCACACGATTTAACAATAAAAAAAAAAAACTAATTTAACAGATTAATGACGGCGTGTAACACCTGCAGGCGCCTAAAAATCTTGGCTACATAAAAAACTAAGGGAGAGAAAAAAAATCGCTGGACTGAATGTTGGGAACAGAACAATTAAAGTCGATGTGCTTTCATGAGGGAACTGAGCCACTCCAGTAAGCCTGGTGGTAGGCATGAGTCTCCTTGGTTACTAGTCAAATTTATCCTCCAATGACTACACCTGGCCATGAACCAAGCCAAGCGGGGTTTCTCTCAGATGGAAACAAAACCAACAAGAATGCAGTGCGCAAGTGGTGGTAGGAATGGAGTTTCAAGTAGCGTCATCTGCTGTTTCCTGGCTCAGGGATACACACTTCCTGCCTAGAATTATACGCCAAAAAAAAAAGTAAATAAAACAAGCCCATTTCCTCCTGCTTCTTCCAGCATTTTTTTTTTTTTTTCGGGGGAACACATGCTGATATCAGACATCGTAGGATTTCCATAACACTGACAGAATTAAAACTGAATATGCAGGCCAAATCCTATCATCACCGGACAGATTTATTATGGCGCATTTCCCGGTTTAATCACCTAATCACACCAGCGTTTCAAGATCCAATCAAAATTAATCCACAGAAACACTTCAAAATATATATACACTAATTTAGAAAGTATGGATGATGCATTTAAAATACGATAACAAAGCACTCCATATTTTAATTATTACTTAACGTTACTCACCAGTCAAGGTCGATACTCCATGACAGCTGGCACGCAGGATAACTATAATTCCTGATAGACACCCATGACAGGTAGACTGAGAGCCCGATAGACAGACACCAACACCAATCCCTTCTCCTTCTCTCTCTCTAACCCTTAACTAGCCTTTTCCTCTCAACTTCTGCTCCTCGTATGTGGATAGGGAGGACTGTAAAGGGCGTAGGGGTAGACAGAGGGAGATTGCTCCGTCTCCCTTTCTCGGCCGGCCTCGAGGGAGGGTAGGGAGTCGGTGGATAGCAAGGGAGGAGGGAGAGGGAGAGAACGCGTCCACACCCCACCGTCTCTCGATGCGAACTAAGGCAGGATGTCCCTCGGTCCCTGGCTCCCACCCTCCCTTCCTTCCCCTCCTCCTCCCTCCCATTCTCCCTCGCCATTACACTTGCCTCCCTTCCTATTACACTTCTCTCCCTCCCTCCATTTCCCCTCTAGACACCTCTCCTTCCCCCCTCCCCTCCTCCTTAGAATCTCCCTCCTCCCGCCCTTCGTCCATCTCTTTTTTTCCGCCTCTCCCCCCCTTACCTATCCTGTCCATTCCCCTTCCCCCATCAACTCTTCTTTCCCTCCAATTTCCCACCCCCTCCCTATTACACCCCTTCCTCCTCTGTATTCCCTCCCTATTACAAACCTTCTCTCCCTCTCTATCTCTTCTTCTCCCTTTCTATTCTTCAATTTCTTTCTCATTTTACAATGGATTAATCGAGATTCACCGTGAAATTATACCGAAATCCTACCTGTGAACTCATTAATCCCAAATCCCACCCATTATACACGCCAGTTTTTGCCTCGAAATTTTTGGTCTGCTGTTAAATTTCAAAAAGGACGTTCAAAAATTCAAAATCCGCCCCAAAGCTTCGACCACCCCCACCCCCATCATCCCCACCTTCCGTGTATTGATCCTGCAGTCGTCAATACCCTTATGAATTTTAGAACAGAGAGAGGCAGACAGCTGGGAAATCATCAGCTTAGCGGCGCAAAGATTAGGATATCCGAAGCCATGAATGAAACGGGGACGGTGAGCTAGAGAGGCGGGAGCATCACCACCGTTGTACCCCCGTCTCTCGCCATTTCTCTCTGTCTCGTGTTTCTCGTGACCAGGATGGAAGAGACAGCCCCTGGGTGTGACCAGAAACTGCCCTAGGGGGTCCAGGGACCGCCGCTGGGGTGATATTGCTGGAAATGAGTAAGATGCGAGGCAACTCCAGGGTAACCTGGGTATTCTCCCCCGAGCCAAACCACTGCTGCCACAACTCCCACATCAACATTGCAGTACTGACACCCAAAGACATTCCAGCCAAAATATAAAGATAAAAAACTAAGCTAAATGTATTTATCTATCATTACACCATGTTTTAGTTGTAAGAGATGGAAAAAATCGATGAAAAATCAAGGCCGAGGAGGAAAACAGGCACCGTTCCCAGAATCGGCAACCACGCGATCAATTGAAGGGAGGTGTTGCCGGTACCCCGAAAACTGCACCGTATTTCCCCATTTCCCCAATTTCTTTTTATCCATTTCTTTCCTATCTCCATATTTACCACACTTTTCCTTTCTCCATTCGTTGGCAAGGTTGAAATACGAAACAAGTACGGTGGAGACAAATTTAAAGGAGATGTAGGCTTGGCAACCGCTGTGACGTCATGTTATGTGACTAATAGCGCCTCAGTTGTAGCTCTACGAATACAGACGTTTTAAAATATTGACTAAAGGTATACATGAGTTATACATAGCCCAAAGTACGCCCTGAAATAGTACACACAGCCTCACATCCATTAAAACCAAGCACACGGTCTGTCCGCATTCATGTTGCGTACTTAAGAGATACGCTTTGCATAATTAACACATTAGTAAACAACACATACGATATACACTAATGCATGGTCCCAAGTATCCCCTAAACTGTTATACGTAAACTTGTAAATAGGCTATAGATAACTCAGCATACGATGGTTGGTACTTGCATCTTACTTATGCCAATTAAGTGATGCGCATTTTATAAATAGCATTTTAGCACTTTATATACGTGCGATATAAACTAATACATCGGCTACCGGTATACACGACCAAAATATGCCCTACAGTGGTCTGATGGTATTTATAATGTAGAACGTAAGGCGTTGTAAGAGATGCCGCATTTTCTGAATAATCACTTCACTGTAATAACGTCTTTGTTTTATTCTTACAAATACGAATGTGCTCAGCTGAGGAAAGCTAGCTGGTAGTGAAAGGAGTAATGACAGTAGCATCTGACTTTTCTATTGAAGAAAAAGATAAAGTAAAGGAATTAAAAAAAAAAAAACTAAAGGAAACAAAACTGCTACTGGTAACAATAAATAAATAAATAAATAAACATCCTCGCAGTGAAGGGGTAAAACCGTGGCGTTGTATCCCAGTACACGTGGTTGTATAAGCGCGGCATACAGTAATACAGGCGTTAAGTGTACACAGGAAAATCTCCCCATTGTCTGACGCCGCATCCTGTCAGGGGTGGCCTCCAAATCAGGACTTCAATGCACTCATGTCCCTCCTCAGTAACGACCCATATTCTTAACTGGAATAAAGAACAGTACTAGAGCTGCGCCAGTCATAAAAGGTCAGTGGTGATAATATGAACAATGGTGATAGTAGTATAGTTACACCCAAGCTCCTACGGCCCACCACCTGAACAAAATCGTTGTGGCGTTAACCTGAATACAATACTACGACGTCCATGCAACTTTATTCTCGTTGATACTAGATTAATCTATTCAGCTTAGAAGTGTTTTATTAGTCAAAAGTCAAACGTTAATGAAGGCTGTGTCCAACCCTTCCCATTTGAAAAATAAAAATCGTTTGGATACAGCAAGAATGTGAAGAAGCCGTCCTCGTAGTGAATGGGTTCACCTGTATATATATATATATATATATATATATATATATATATATATATATATATATATATATATATATGGATGACAACTACATTCAGACATACACATATCTATACACGTGTAACCTGGGAATACTATGCATCAGGACTAATGTCAAAGTCCTATTCATATCCATACATTTAAGGAATATACTTTATTTTACACACAGGCCTACCGAATAACTCCAATAATACATTAACTATGGTTACAACTATGCATAGCATACAGTGACCAACAGAACTGTTAATCATAACCTTATGCATACATGGGCATCGGGAAAAAAAAAAAAGTATAGCAATTATATTCACAAGAACAGGTACCTGTAACTCTCCCACTGTGATTTCTGTCAAAATACATCCGTATATGACTGCCAACATGACCAAGGGAATGCAGAAAGGTAAAAAAAAAAAAAAAAAAAAAAAATCTAGCACTCAAAACGGTGACTGTTCCCTCTCCTCCTCGCAAAAGTTGGTAAACTCTATGGATTCGTGCTGTCACATTTCACTACGTGTGTGTGTGTGTGTGTGTGTGTGTGTGTGTGTGTGTGTGTGTGTGTGTGTGTGTGTGTGGACTGACCTTTGACTTCATAACCCTTTGAAAGGCTTAAATAAATAGACATACGAAATCTCTTTGAGGGTATTTGCCCAAAGAACAGTTTATGTACCAAGTTTGCTATGAATTAGAGAAGAGATTAAGGAACAGCAAGAAAAGCAAAAACTGAAAATAGATAAGCAAATATGAAATGGTCACCACAGAGTGGAGAACATATTTCATGTGGGGTATGGTGATAGCCTGATTGATGGTTGAACAGAGAGAAGACAGAGGTG
>NC_137010.1:8471149-8476149 GCF_032717465.1 Coenobita brevimanus
CCTTTCATGTGATTTTCACAGGTCCACACCCAGGCTAGGTTCCATCCATCACATACACACCTTGTCCCACTCACAAAGACAGCCACTACGACAAAGCTTCCACGCTCCAAAAAGCCCTGCACACCTACACCCTAGCGTGAAGCACTGGGTGTGGGGGCGTCATTTCTCACGTCACGGAGAGTGGTGTTCCCCGGCCCCACGGATCACCTGCCCGCCACCACCCTGACACACGGCAGCAACGCCTGTACTGCACCTGCCCGTCAGTGTCACCCATGTACAACCTCAGCGTTCACATACATGCATACATGCTTACATACACATACATACATACAAATACACACACAATGAGGTAAAACAGTGCAGAGCCGCTACGCCAGTGATGTTTTTCTTCCGCCTTCCTCCCTTAATATTACCACGCAATCATTTCCCCTTCCCCTCCCTCTCTTCTCTCCCTCCCTCCCTAGTTCGCTTCTTCCCTTTACCCCTCCCTCTCTCCCTCTTCCTCTATCTCTCCCCCTCTTCCTCTCCTCCTCCCCCCTCTCTCTCCCTACCTCCCTCCCTCCCCCCTCATCCGCTTCTCGCCTTTGCCCCTCCCCTCCCCTCTCCCCCTGCCCGTGCCTTGAGTAAACAACCAACTGCAGCAAATTTGTGGGAAGTCTCTGAGCCAGGCTTCATAAAAAGTGGCCAGATACCAGCCCCGCTTATTATTATTATTATTATTATTATTATCATCATCATCATTATTATCATTATTACAGTATTTTTGCTATTTTTATTATTATTAAAACAACAACTACTACTACTATTTCTACTACTACTACTACTGTCACTCCAGAAGCAAGAAAAGAAAATCATGGAAAGCAGAAGCAATCCATTCCCAGCCACAAAAATCTCACTTCCATTCATTCATCAATCATCACTTGGACATTCCCAGCCTCATCCCTTGAGCACCACCATTCATGATACGCACTCTCCACCTTCGTCACACCTCATTCGTAACACCTGTCGGGGAGAAACTTATCCAACGACAACCAATTCCCGTAAAAGGTATAACGCTTGTAATGTACGTGTCCATATATGATTCATCCAGCCATTTATTTATTTATTTATTTATTTATTTATTTACTAATTTTTTTCTCCTCGCTCACACCTGCATCACACACACTAGCATGCAACATTATTATTTTTATGCATATATTATCCACTCGCTTTTATCCCTTGTCTCTCTCTCTCTCTCTCTCTCTCTCTCTCTCTCTCTCTCTCTCTCTCTCTTTTAAGCCTCCCGCCCCCATACATTTACTTCCATACAACACCATCGATCTTCCTCCTGGCCTTCCACACCCCCACCAACCCTCAACCCCACTCACCTAATCAGAGACCTTTTCACCACCCTCTTTGTATTCTTACCACCTAAACACACACACACACACACACACACACACACACACACACACACACACACCTTCCCTTACCAACTAAACACACAAACTTCTCATACTCTCATACCATACCATACCATTCCATACCATTATATACCATTCCATACCATTATATACCATTCCACACCACTATACCATTCCATACCATACCATTATACCATTCCATACCAGAGTCTCATACCCCTGCAGTCCTCTTCTAGCCCGTGCATCCTTATTCTATTCCACGGTAAGGCCTTCATAGCACCAGCCACTCTTCTTCCTTTCCCCCACGTAACTCTCAACACCTCTCTTACACTTACTCACTACACCTCTCTGACACTTCCCTCTTTCCTATCACTGCATCGAGGTACAGAAGCCTTTTAGTACCATGACGTCTTCTTGATGCTGTATTCTTGCTATCCCCAGACGACCTTATTCCGCTTAGGTCACACTTTTCCAACAGGGAGGGTTTGAGAGTGACTGATCTAACCCACGCCTTCACCACCATGTCGCTCTCCTCAGATAAATAACACTTGTCTCGTAGTAGCAAAATAAAAACTACGATACAATAATAATACAATAAACAAATAAACAACACAAGAAGTCATGGTAGTGAAGAGGTTATTATCTTGCATTAAAACAAGCCTCTCTCCACTCAGCGACACATCACACTGGCAGTCACCTTCTCGTTCAACAACCCTCGCTTTGCTCTTATCTATACTGCCTCGTATTGCTACTCATTATAATAAACTCCCACTACACTGCACAGATCTTCTCTTCATTGTTAGGAAGGAACGTATCTTCATTATCATCATCTCGTATATTATTACTATGATGATGATCCTGATCATCATCATCAGCGGCATAATGTTAATAATAATAATTATTATCATAATTTGTAGCAGTAGTAGTAGTAGCAGTAGTAGTGGTAGTAGTAGTAGTGGTAGTAGTAGTAATAGTAGTAGTAGTAGTAGTGGTAGTAGTAGTAGTAGTAGTAGTAGTAGTAGCAGTAGTAGTAGTAGTAGTAGTAGTAGTACCGGTAGTAGTAGTAATAGCAGCAGCAGCAGTAGTAGTTGCTGTAGTAGCAGCAGCAGCAGCAGTAGTAGCAGTGGTGTAGTTAGTGCTGCCAACAGTAGTAATAACAGTATAATCATCATCATCATCGTCCTACAAGGGTTAATAGTCAACCATCAGCCAGGCCTGGCCACCACATTGATACTTTTGGCTTTGTGCTCTGACAGTCCTTCATTCTCGGCTACAAGACCTGCTTCTTACACACACATTTGCTGAACCTATAGACCTGTCATCCTGTCCTCTGGGGTTTCTTATTTGCCTCTAATATGAATCTGGCATATCAGATTTATTATAATTAAAGTCTTTTATTAACCTGAGATTTTTTTTTTTCTACTCAAGAACGAGGAATATTCGATACTGTATATAAAAATAACCATTAACAATAAAATTGTTAACGTGTAATGTACTGCAGTGTAGTGTAGTGTAGTGTAGTGTAGTGTAGTGTAGTGTAGTGCAGTGTATTGTAGTGCAGTGTAGTGTAGTGTAGTGCAGTGTATTGTAGTGCAGTGTAGTGAAGTGTAGTGTAGTGCAGTGTGGTGTGGTGTAGTGTAGTGTAGTGTAGTGTCGTGTAGTGTAGTGGTGTAGTGTAGTGTAGTGTAGTGTAGTGTAGTGCAGTGTAGTGTAGTGTAGTGCAGTGTAGTGCAGTGCAGTGTAGTGTAGTGTAGTGTAGTGTAGTGTAGTGTAGTGTAGTGCAGTGCAGTGTAGTGAAGTGTAGTGTAGTGCAGTGTGGTGTAGTGTAGTGTAGTGTAGTGTAGTGTAGTGTAATGTAGTGCAGTGCAGTGCAGTGTAGTGTAGTGCAGTGCAGTGTAGTGTAGTGTAGTGCAGTGTAGTGAAGTGTAGTGTAGTGCAGTGCAGTGTAGTGCAGTGTAGTGTAGTGTAGTGTAGTGGTGCGGATCACTACGGCAGCATCCCACCCACCAGTGATGGCCGAGAAGGCAACTCTGTCAACCCTGAATATTTTAAAAGGTCGACTGTGGGCTACACGCTCCGCCCTCACGGTGGTGACGTCACGCACAGGACGCGGTGGCTGGCATGCACGTGACAGGAATCACTCACACCTGACACTATATTATTACCAACATTACCTGGCCAACCTTATCGCAATTACCGGTAACTAACACGTCTGCGGCTACGACAACATACATACTGTGTGCAAATATTAATGGAACCTATTACGATTACGATCTTAAATTAATAAACACACTTACTGGCCTCAAAACACCTGTAGTATATTACCCGAATTGTAACACTGAAGATTTTGTTGCTGCAAGATGGGACAATACACAAACAATAAATCAGACGTAATCTTTGTTCAAATAACTACATCAATAAATAAACAAATACAATATAACTGGCTAGAGTGAAAAAATAAAAATAATAATCACTATTCCCTGTTCCTCTGTCTCTGCTACATTACAATCATGATTCCTTTGTCCACACACACACACACACACACACACACACACACACACACACACACACACACAAAGTACATCGTGTCATTGCTTTCGGTACTTATAATTCTCCACTATAAATTCCCTGTGTCTGGGGTATAGGTGCATCACGCTGTCCAAGAGTACCAAACACACGCGATTATAAAGACACCAGCAACATCCCCGTCCCTCAGAGCTGGGAGAGATACACAGCTGAATGGATGGATGGATGGAAGAACTGACTGACTGATGGATGGATGGGTGTACAGACAGGCAGTTGGATGGATGGATGAACTTATAGGCTGATGGTTAGATGGATGGATGGAAGGAAGAGCTGACAAATACACGGTTGGATGGGTAGACGGATGAATGATTAGGTGGATGGATGGATGGATGGAAGAACTGACAGACAGCTGGATGGAAGGATAAATAGTAAGCTGGATGGACATAAGGATGAATGGATGAAAGGGGTGGATGGATGGATGAACAACAGGAATACACAGATGATGGATGAATGACATGTATAAACGACTTGAAAACGATACATGGATAGGTGTATGAATGAATATTATTACAGGAACAGAATGAGAGAGAGAGAGAGAGAGAGAGAGAGAGAAATGAATAAAAAGGTACAGAAAGAAAGATGGAAAGATATGCAATAACTGAAGGACTGAAAGGCGTATGAATGAATGATTTTAAAAAGTTAGATGGATGAATGAATGAAAGGCTGGATAGATGTATGAATGAATGAAAGGCTGGATAGATGTATGAACGAATGAAAGGCTGGATAGATGTATGAATGAATATAAATGTTGGATAGATGTATAAATGAATAAAAAGTTAGATAGATGTATAATAATGAATGACAGGTTGCATAGATGTATAAATGAATGAATGGCTGAATAGGTGTGTGGATGAATGAAAGACTGGATAGATGTATGAATGAATGAAGGGCTGGATAGAAGTATGAATGAATGAAGGGCTAGATAGATGTATGAATGAAGTGGTGGAGAGATGCATGAATGAAGGGCTGGATAGATGTATGAATGAATGAATGAAGGAATGAACAGATGTA
>NC_137010.1:8478649-8491149 GCF_032717465.1 Coenobita brevimanus
TACTACTACTACTACTACTTCTACTACTGTCTATTATCATTACTACTACTACTACTACTACTATTTACCACCACCACACATATGCTACCATCACTGCACTACAACTCTGACCACACACACACACACACACACACACACACACACACACACACACACACCAAGGAAGGAACTGAAGAGCGTAATCAGAAGGAAGAAAGAAACTGATGAAGTAAAAACAGGAAGGAGAGAAGGCCAGTCCACCAACTGATTCCCGGCTGCTACGCGTCACATACACGATAATAATAAAAAGTTCTGCAAGAGAGAGAGAGAGAGAGAGAGAGAGAGAGAGAGAGAGAGAGAGAGAGAAACCAGTAAACCACATACTTCATTATACAAGCAGTGGGATGCCTGGTGGTCTAGTGGGGTAAGGGGCTCCAGGTGGATGTGGCCGGGATGGGGTTACATGCCAGGGGTGGTTTGGTGTTTATTACTCACCAAATGCCACTTAGGTGCGAGCGACTGGTCACTCTCGCCACAACTGTCTGAATTAAGTAACCTAGCCTCGGGACACTATACTCATGATGGTGTAAAGAAGGACTGGATAGATAAATAGGCAGACAGATAGATAGAGAAACAGATAGATAGACGAAGATGTAGATAGATAGTTTGATAGATATATAAAGCACACAACAAGACTTTATGAAAATGAAGAGTATTGTGACGGTCGTCGTATTTTTCTTACAATGATGATGATGATGGTGGTGGTGGTGATTAAGATGGCAATAATAATAATAATAATAATAATAATAATAATAATAACAACAATAATAATAATAACAACAATAACAATAATAATAATAATAATAATTGTATTAATAATAATAATAATAATATTAATAATAATAATATCAAGCCGACTGCTGCATTTAAATGACCCTTACTTAAGTGGTTTTTCGTGCAGAGAGAGAGAGAGAGAGAGAGAGAGAGAGAGACTCTTTAGTAACTGAGTCGTGTGTGTGTGTGTGTGTGTGTGTGTGTGTGTGTGTGTGTGTGTGTGTGTGTGTGTGTGTGTGTGTGTGTGTGCATATCATAACCATAAGTATGTTAATGTCTATATGAATGTGTCTGCAAACAACTATGCAAATATATGTATAGTGGTAGGTGGGGACGCTCACCATCCACTCACTCGATGTAGTGCTGCTGTCGGGTGTCTGCCCTTTCCTCTCCTCCATCCTTCTTTCCTTCCATCCTCTTCTGTCTTTCTTTCCTTCATTCTTTCCTCTTCCTTCTGCCTGTGGGTGACTCTACACTGAGTGACAAGCCAAATGGTTTCCTGAACACCAGGAAACCATTTGCTACGCTGGGTGGTAACCATATAACCAAATTTTGGCGCCTGGTGGTTTAGTGGGTAATTACTTTGCTCCAATCGGATTGGGCCGGTGAAAGTTTATATCCAAGGGCTGGTTCGGGTTTATTGCTCATGTAATGCCACTCAGGGATGAGTGAGGCTGGTCACTCTTATCTTAATTGTCGGGACCAATTGCCTAGCCCAGGGCTCCTACGTTCCTCATGGGGCAATGTAGGATTGGATGATGGATGGATGGATGTAAGTGAAGTGCATGTAAGTGAATATGTACACGTGTAAGTAAATGCGATTGTGTGTGTGTGTGTGTGTGTGTGTGTGTGTGTGTGTGTGTGTGTGTGTGTGTGTGTGTGTGTGTTTGAGTTAATCTTGTTTATGCAGTTACCATTGTGTTATTGTTGTTGATGATGGTTTTGCCTAGCAACAGGGGTGAACTGTGTGTGTGTGTGTGTGTGTGTGTGTGTGTGTGTGTGTGTGTGTGTGTGTGTGTGTGTGTGTGTGTGTTTCCTGTGCGTGTTTATTGCCCAAGAACGTCTCCCTATCTCATCTCGGCTCCCGAAAGACGTTGTTAGCCAGCTGAAGGATGTACTCGGGCTGAAGGGGTTAACTGCGTGTGTGTGTGTGTGTGTGTGTGTGTGTGTGTGTGTGTGTGTGTGTGTGTGTGTGTGTGTGTGTGTGTGTGTGTGTGTCTGAGTCATTATCCTGTGTTAATCCTCTCTCTCTCTCTCTCTCTCTCTCTCTCTCTCTGCATCCCTCCCCCTCCCCCTTCCTCCCTTCTCTCCCCACCTCCCCGCACCCCCCCCCCGTGTTGCACGCTGGGAATACGTGGTTGCATGATAGGAAACTGAGCAATAAGGCAACATCTCCATCGGTGTTAGTAGGCTAGGCTTGTGCTGACCTGTGCTGCCGCGTTGTGCTGTGTTGTGTTGCGTTGTGGTGTTGTGTTATGTTGTGATGTACTATTCTGTGCTATGATGTGATGTGATGTGTTGTGCTGTGTTCTGCTGTGTTCTGCTACAAGGCTCTGATCTGAAGCCTCTTACATTCACTCTTCACTGATGATACTGATGCAGGATTAAATACCTTCTTACCACAACTTACAAATAACACAAGAAGGAGTAATATGAGCAACACGAAAATAGCAATAAATCTATCTATCTATCAGTCTATTTATCCATGTGTCTATCAGTCTATGTATCTATCTGTCTATCTACTAAACATGAATTAAGGATATATAAAAAATGCCTCAGTTAGCTCAAGATGCAGACGTTTGGTGAGAGCATGGGTAGGAGAGAGTGTGTGAGGGTGAAGGGGTCAGGTTAGGCAGCAACAAGCACGACCAACAGCGAGGCAGGCCAGGGATGGGGTAATTGAGCTTGATTGATGGAACGCACACACACACACACACACACACACACACACACACACACACACACACACACACACACACACACACACACACACACACACACACACACACACACACACACACACACACACACGTACGAGTCTCACACACTATAATACACACGGTCGCTCAATCACACACTCACACATACACGGTCACTCACACATTCTCTCTCTCTCTCGTCACGCCGTCTCTGGGGTCAGGTTTCACTACTTGTTTGTTAGGAAGGAAGCAAGGAGGGAAGAAGAAAGTACAAAGAAAGGAAGGAGAAAAATGGAGGAATTCGGTGCAGGAAGGAAGAAATGAAGGAAGGAAAGAAAGAAAGAAAGAAAGAAGGAAGAAAAGAAGGAAGGAAGAAAGAAAAGAAAGAAGGAAGGAAGGAAGTGAGGAAAGGATGGAAAGAAAGAAGGAAGGAAGGAAGGAAAAAGAGAAAGGAATGAAGAAAGGAAGCAAAGAACAGAAAGGGAAGGACGGCAGGAAGGTAAGAAGAAAGAAAGAGGTAGAGGAAAGAAGGAGGGATTGAGGAAGGAAGGAAAATAGAAAGACTATATAAAAAGGAAGTGAGGGGGGAAAACAGAAGGAAAGAAGGAAGGAAGGAAGGAAGGAAGATGAATACAGTAGAAAAGCCTAAAAAAATATATCAAGAGAAGGTGGAATGAAGGAATGAAGGAGAGGACGGAATGATGAAAAAGTGAATGGATTGATGGAATATGTGAATGGAGTGAAGGAAGGAAAGAATGGAATAAATGAAATGAAGGATGGAAGAGACGAATGAGGGAAGGAGTGAATGATGTGAAAAGAATGAAGGAAGGAAAGACGGCAGGAGTAAATGTGAATGAGAAGATGAGAAATGAAGGACTGAATGGTGTGAAAGAAGTAAAGGGAGGAGTGAAGGAAGAAGTGAAGGAAGAAACGAAGGAATGAGTGAAAGGAAAAATGAAGGATGGAATGAAGGAAGAAGTGAAGGAAGGAGTGAGGGAAGGAGTGAAGGAAGGGGTGAGGAAAGGCGTAAAGAAAGGACAATTATTAAGGAATGAAAACATGTGAATGAATGAAGAGCAAGTCCCTAGTCGTGTGAAGGAGTGAAACATGGAGTGAATGATGGAGTGACTGAAGGAGTGAAGGAAGACCATAAGTACTTTCTCCTACCCTCTGAAGGACGTGCATAGTGCTGGGGCAACGAGGGGGAGGGGGGGGAGGGGAAGAGGTTTGGGTGAGGAAGGAAAAGGAAGAGGAGAGGAAAGAGGAGGGGAGAGGAGAGGATTGTAATGTGTGTGTGTGTGTGTGTGTGTGTGTGTGTGTGTGTGTGTGTGTGTGTGTGTGTGTGTGTGTGTGTGTGTGTGTGTTTACCTTGTAGCACGATGCACACTCTTACCTGAAAAAAGAAAAAAAAAAAAACTCATTAGCCACATGCATCACAGGATATGCCAAGCTCAACCCCATCACCCTGAGGACGTCTTTTACAATGCCATCTTGTGTCCTCCTCACTATTTCCCTAAGCTCAGTAAACCCCTCCTGTAGTGAAGGGGTTAATGAAGGCTACATCTAACCCCTCCAGTTCCATATATCTGTACAAACTGAAATAAAATCGTCTGGACAGTAAGAATAAAAGAATAAAAAAAAAATAAAGGAACACAAACTCCTAAGTAATACTCTGATCTAGTACATTTGTTTTTTTTTTCTGCAGGAAGAGTACAAGACATGCGAGGATTTTGCACACTGCTTTTATTGCCCTTCTTGTACAAATCGATCAACTGGTGTTCATTTGTATTCAGTGTTGATGTGCACTGTGTCCACCTGTGTTCCTCTGCATTCAGGATTAAACAGTGTTCCAAGAGAGTCCAGTATGCAGGAGCACCATAGGAGCAGAGATCCTTGTTAGGCTTGTATTACACACAGCAAGTGATACACAGGCTCCATGTGTTCCGATGTGAATAAGGCTCAACATCCCTCGAGATTGATACATGCATATCCAATTGCCGACTGACTTGCATCCCACACAAGCCTGACTGTTTCCTTGTACTCAGCGACGTATTGTCAACAGGAAATCAGTTAGTTCTTCACATATAACAGTCCGTGCAAGATCAGGTGTAGAACCGGACCTTCTTTCCAAACGTTACTGCTCACCATGCTGGTAAAGCACGAATGGAAAAAATATCAGTACTTACAACTGTACAGGTGAAAGTTGAAGTGTTGTAGTGGCTATGTTTGTGTGTGTCAGTCTGTGTATGTCATCGGCATGATGTGAACATAGGCGTGCAGGTGAAAGGACATTCTATCAGCATCCATTTTACATTTCCATCATGGCGTGGGTGTCGAACCCTGGACCCAAGACACTGGCAAGATCGTGAGAACAACGCCGTGACTCTTAATTACTTCATCTTTGGGTTCATACGAATTTCCAGCAAAATTTTCAGCACGTTTCCTCCATTACCTTCTCCGTGATCAGGCAGAGAGAGAGAGAGACAGGGGTGAAAACTTAACCTCTGCCACACCTGCTGCTGAAGACAACAGTTAGCTTTGATCTGTACAATTTTGCTGTGATGAAATTAATCCAGCCTTCCCAGCATCAAGGGCATTTCACTTTAGCACCAGTTCCACACGGTGAGAGTGAGAGTGAAGCAACATAGTGTGGTTGTGGAGCGTGTGTTTGCGGGAGGTTAGCGTGTTGTGTGTGTGTGTGTAGGAGTGAAATAAAAGAGCGTGAGAGAGTGGGGTAATGGCGACTGAAGACGATACTGGAATGCACTTTCACTCACTCCTTACCTGCCCCCTTACCTGCCTACACACCTGTCTGCCTGCCTGTCTGCTTACCTCCCTACTTACCCACCTCCCTCCTGCCCTACCTACCTACCCACCTCGCACCATACCTGCCTACTTAACTCTTTACCTTTGTACTAACCTGCCTGTTTCCCTCCCTGTCTACCCACCTTCGTATTTACTTACCTATCTAATCAACTCACCTGCCTACTTACCACTTCACCTACCTACCTACCAATCCAACCAACCTTCCCACTTACCACTCTACCTACGTAACTAACCTACCCAAATACCTACTAACAATGCCTACCTAACCGCCAACCAATCCACCAAACTATCTATCCACTCCCTTACCTCACCTACCACCCTTCCACAAACCTAACCCATCCATACACATGCCTATCCACCGATCCACTTTCCTACCAACCCACTTACCCACCTATCCACTTTCCTACCTACCCACCAACCTACCAGACTACAGATCTGCCTACCCAACTATCTACCTACTTACCAATCGACCAACCAACTAATCACCTATCTACTTACCTCCCACATATCTACCCACTAACCTACCTACCTTCCTATCCACCCATCTACTTACCTCCCACCTATCTACCTACTTACCTGCCTACCTACCTACCTACCTACCTTCCCACTCACCCATCTACTTGCATATCGCCCTCTTACACACTCATCCACCTGTCCACCTGTCCACACTCCTACCTACGGGCATACCTACCAACTATTTCCACCTACTTACCCACTCACTCACCTATCCACCTAAATACCCACCTGTTTACTTTCCCACTTACCTACCTACTTCCCAGCAACCTACCTACCTACCTACCTACTTACCCATGTACCCGAACCTGTCCCATTGAGGCAACCCCGTGACCTCTCTTACCTCTCACCTCCACACGCAGGGGAAAGGGAGGGCAGGGAAGGGAAGGGCAGGGAAGGGGAGGGGAGGGGAGGGGAGGGGAGGGGAAGGGAGAGGGAGGGGAAAAAGGGAAGGGAGGAACGGGGAAGAGAAGATGCTAAGCGGGAAAGGGCAACGGGACTGATAGGAGATGGAAAGGGTGAGGAAGGGAAAGGCCTAGGAAGGGAAGGGAAGGGAAGGGAAGGGAAGGGAAGGGAAGGGAAGGGAAGGGAAAAGAGAAGAGAGGGAAAGGCAGGATGATGAGGGAAGGGAAGGAGAGAGGATGATAGGATTGAAGAAGAAAAGGATGAGGAGACAGAAGGGGGGAGGGGAGAGGAGGGGAGGTACTGAAAGAAGTGAAGAGGGAAGGAGGAAGAGGAGGAGGAAGGGAGAGTGAGAGAAACGGAAGGGAGGAGAAAGGGTAAGGAATCTGAAGGGTGGAGAAGGAAACTGCAGGTAAGGGAGGGGGAGTGACGAGTGGCGAGGGGAAAGGGTAAGAAAGTAGGGAAGGGAGACAAAAAAGGGGGCTCCCTCTCTATCTCACCCCCACTCCCCATCTTCTCTTTCCCTTTCCTTTCCTTCCCTTCTCTTCCTTCCCTTTCCTTCCCTTCTCTTCCTTCCCTTTCCCTTCCCTTCCCTCCCTTTCCCTTCCCTTCTCTTCCTTCCCTTTCCCTTCCCTTCCTTCCCTTTCCTTCTTGTACCCTTTTAATTTGCACTTTCTCTTTCATTTCCTCACCAAACAACTTTTTCTCTCCTCCCTTCTCTACAGCCAAGGAGGGAGGCAACTGAGGGAAAGGCGAGGGGAAAGGAGAGAAGGGGAAGGGAGGGAAGGGAGGCAAGAGAGAGAAAAGCGAGAGGGGGAAGGGAGGGGAGGGAGCAACGAGAAAGAACACTCATGGTTTTCGTGGAAGCCTGACAAATCTGCGACCCACCACAGCACCATAACCTTACTTGATTATATGGGCAGAAATTTTTGGCTTACCTCAGAAAATTTACTGAACACACACACACACACACACACACACACAACAACAACAACAACAACAAAATCCACATGTACCTTTCACCCTACAACAACACTACACTCTATTCTGTTTCATCCACTGCACTGTCTTGGCCAAACCCCTTCCCTTCCCACTCAACACCCTGTCATAAAAGGGAAGGGAGGGCGATGTAGGGGAGAGGAGGGTGAGTTAGGTAATGGGTAGGAGAGGGGAAGGCAAGAAGACACGGGGAGGGGGAGGGAAATAAAAAAAAGAGGGAGAGGGGAAGAGAAGAGAGGAGAAAGATAGGGAAGGGAAGGGAAGGTGAGTGACGATGAGAGAGGGGAGGGAAAGGGGAAAGATGCAAAAAGAAAGACTGAGAGGATTGGGGAGGAGGGGGGAAAGGGAGAGAGAGTAAAAGAGAGAGATCAAGAGGGGAGTAGAGGGGAGGGAATAGAGGAGAGAGGGAAGATGAGAGAGGGTGAGGGAGTGGGGAGGGGAGGGGAGGGGGAAGGGGAGGGGTTTAGTGCGGCAGGTGAGGTGAGGGGAGGTGAGAGAGGAGGTCAGTGAGTTATTTCAACACTACCTGTAAAAATGAAAGGATGTACCGCCTTACACCTCATCTCCCTCTCTCTCTCTCTCTCTCTCTCTCTCTCTCTCTCTCAGGAGACACGCTGGAAGGGTTTAGACACGACCTCTACATCAACCCCTTCAGTGCGAGGGCGTTCTTAGGTAATCAAAGTAACTGGTTGGAGCAAAAACAATAATAACAACAACAACAACAACAACAATAATAATAATAATAATAATAATAATAATAATAATAATAATAAAATAAAAGGCAGTAGGGGAACAGTACCCCCAAACCACCGTGTAATTCAAGGGTGTATTTAAGTGTATGTGTATAATCTAATGATGGAATATTGTTATGTATTGATGCTTGTATTAACGCAAAGGAAAATTCATTGGTACACACGCTTTCTTAAGTATATATTGTCAGAGAGAGAGAGAGAGAGAGTGTCATATCCTTTTGATGGGATTACTGGAGGATTAAATGTCACGACCTTTCTATTGTTTGTATACAGCTCTCTCTCTCTCTCTTTTTCTCTCTCTCTCTCTCTCTCTTCCACCCCATTACATTCTCCCCCACTATTTCCACTCCCCTCTCTCACCCCTTCCCTCCTCCATTTTTCTCCCTCATCCCTACACCCCCATCTCCTACCCCTCCTTTCCCCATCCCCTCTCCTCCCCCATCACATCACCCTCTCCTCACACTCCCTCTCCTCCCCTCCTCTCCCTCCTCCCCCTCCCCCTCAAAAAAAAAAAAAGTGAAGAGTCTAGAGGTGCTCAAGCTAACATGGAGGTCAAGGATGGATGGTTGGATGGTTGCGTGAATGGTAGGGTGGTTGATTGGTTGGTTGGATGGTTGGATGGATGACTGGATGGTTGCGTGAATGGTAGGGTGGTTGATTGGTTGGTTGGATGGATGACTGGATGGTTGCGTGAATGGTAGGGTGGATGGTCGGATGGATGGATGGTTGGATGGCTGGGTTGTTGATTGGATGGTTGCGTGAATGGTAGGGTGGTTGATTGGATGGTAGGGTGGTTGATTGGATGGCTGGGTGAATGGCTGGATGGTCGGATGGATGAATGGTTGGGTGGATGGTTGGATGGTTGCGTGAATGGTAGGGTGGTTGACTGGATCGCTGGGTAAATGGTTGGATGGTTTGGTGGATCGCTGGATGGTTGCGGGGATGGTTGGGTGAATGGCTGGATGGTCGGATGGATGGATGGAAGGGTAGGATGAGATATAGACAGATAAGCGAACAGATAGATTGAGAGAGAGAGAGAGAGAGAGAGAGAGGAATGCTTAAGACAACACTCACGAGGCGCAACAAACACCATCCATCCAACCATCCATCCATCTATCCATCCATCCATCCATCCGTCCTACACATCTATCCATCCATCCATCCATCCGTCCTACACATCTATCCATCCATCCATCCATCCGTCCTACACATCCATCCATCCATCCATCCATCCATCCGTCCTACACATCTATCCATCCATCCATCCATCCATCCATCCATCCATCCGTCCTACACATCTATCCATCCATCCATCCATCCATCCATCCATCCGTCCTACACATCTATCCATCCATCCATCCATCCGTCCTACACATCTATCCATCCATCCATCCATCCATCCATCCATCCGTCCTACACATCCATCCATCCATCCATCCATCCATCCGTCCTACACATCTATCCATCCATCCATCCATCCGTCCTACACATCTATCCATCCATCCATCCATCCGTCCTACACATCTATCCATCCATCCATCCATCCATCCATCCGTCCTACACATCTATCTATCCATCCATCCATCCATCCATCCATCCGTCCTACACATCTATCCATCCATCCATCCGTCCTACACATCTATCCATCCATCCATCCGTCCTACACATCTATCCATCCATCCATCCATCCATCCATCCGTCCTACACATCTATCCATCCGTCCTACACATCCATCCATCCATCCATCCGTCCTACACATCCATCCATCCATCCGTCCTACACATCCATCCATCCATCCATCTATCCATCCATCCATCCGTCCTACACATCTGTCCATCCATCCATCCATCCGTCCTACACATCCATCCATCCATTTATCCATCCATCCAGCCATCCTACACATCTATCCATCCAGCCATCCATCTGTCCTACACATCTATCCATCCATCCATCCATCCAACCATCCGTCCTACACATCCATCCATCCATCCATCCTACACATCCATCCATCCATCCTACACATCTGTTCACGCCATTAAAACTTCTATCCATCTAAACATCCGTTCTCCGTATCCCGCCCTACACAACCATCCATCCAGTCTCATTCTACCCATCCATCCAGCCACTCAAACACCATCCATCCTTCCTATCTCATCCTACATACCTATCCACTCACCTCTTCATACTTCATTGAAACCATCCACTAATTTACTCTTATTCAACCATCCATCCTTCCATCCACCCAACCACCCATCCATCTGCCCAACCACCCATCCATCCATCCACCCATCCATCCATCCTCTCCTCCCCTTTCCACCCGACTGGTCTCTTTAGCCGAGTGATTGGATATTGAATACTTGAAGGGGGAGATGGGGGAGGGGGAGGGGAGGGGAGGTGAGGAAGGGGAGGGAAGAGGAAGGATGGTGGGAGGAGGGGGAGTGGAGGGGAAGGATGGTGGATGGAGGGGTAGGATGATGGGAGGGGGAGGGGTAGGGGAGGGGTAGGGGAGGGGAAGGATGGTGGGAGGAGGGGGAGGGGAGGAGAGGGGAAGGATGGTGGGAGGAGGGGGAGGGGTAGGGGAGGGGAAGGATGGAGGGAGGAGGGGCAGGGGAGGGGAAGGATCGTGGAAGGAGGGGGAGGGGAGGGGAAGGATGGTGGGAGGAGGGGCAGGGGAGGGGAAGGATGGTGGGAGGAGGGGCAGGGGAGGGGAAGGATGGTGGGAGGAGACAAGGAGATGGGAGAATGGAGGGGGAGAGAGGATAGGTAAAGGAAAGATGGGAGGAAGGATAGGGATGGGGAAGGATGGGAAAATTCAGGTAGAAAAGAGGGGGAGGAGGAGAGGAAATAGGAGGGGGAGGAGGAGAGGAAATAGGAGGGGGAGGAGGAGAGGAAATAGGAGGGGAAGAATGAGGAGTGAAAAGAAGAGAGGGAGGGCGGGAGAGGGAATGGGAAAGAAGGAGGGGGTGAGGAAGAGGGGGAGGGAAGGAGAAGAAGGGAAGGGAGGGAAGCAGGGTAAGAGGCCTGCAAGGGGGAGGGAGGAGAAGGAAGGAAGGGGGAGAGAGAGGAAGAGAGGGTTAGAAGAAAGGAAGGAAGAGGGAAGGAAGGGAAGGAGTGGGAATGAAAGGAAAAGGAGAAGGAAGGAGTGAGGATCAAAGAGGAGGGAAAGGAGGAAGTGAGAGGAAAGGAGGAAGTGAGAGGAAAGGAGGAAGTGAGAGGGAAGGAGGAAGTGAGAGGGAAGGAGGAAGTGAGAGGAAAGGAGGAAGTGAGGGGAAAGGAGGAAGTGAGGGGAAAGGAGGAAGTGAGAGGGAAGGAGGAAGAGAGAGGAAAGGAGGAACTGAGAGGAAAGAAGGAAGATCAGGGGCAGAGGAAAGAAGGGGGATGGGATAGGAGGATGGGGATGAGGAAGGAAGAGGAGGAGAAAAACGAGGATGAAAGAAGGGATAAGGGATGGAGGGGGGAGATAAAAAGGAGGAGAGGAGGGACGGAAAGGGAAGGAAGGGAGGAAAGACGAAAAGATGTGAAGAGAATGGGAAGGAGAGGAGGAAGAGAGAAGAGGAGGAGGAGGAGGGAGGTGGAGGGGTGGAATGCATGTTATTATATTTGAATACAGAAGCAAACGAAACAGCCAGATCAGTAAACAAGATAATCAACAAATAAATACATGAGTAAGAACACAGGCTGGAATGCAGGCAAGGATAACAAACACACAGCAGGCGAGTCAACAAGATAATGAACAAATAAACACATGAGTAAAAACAAACGATGGCAGGCAAACAAGGAATAAAAACACAATAAAGAATACAGTATTATCCTTTTCCTCTCTCTCTCGTCCTTCACATATTTTCCTGCTACAGCTTACCTCCACGCACCCCTTCACACCCATGACGTCTGTTCATCTGCGTCACAACACGCATAGTATATACCAGCCTCACTCGCACAACTCACTGCCTTCCTATTTGCCGCACTCTTGTTATTGCCACACAATTTCTTTCAACATAGGGGAGAAAATCGATTATTATTAATGAATCGACTCTTATTAATGAAAGTTGTTTGTAACGTGTCCACAACACTCTTGAGCTCCTATGCCTCACTCTCAGCTCAATAAATTCGTCTGGAGGAAGCTACAATACAATACTAGAACCGTTCCGACCTGACCAAACCTAACCTAACTTAACCTGACCTAACCTAACCTGATCATGAGAGGATTAAAAAAAAAGTGTGTGTCAGGAATGCAATACAAGGGTGTTGTGGCAGCGACGGGTTTAATATATTCTCC